>NC_030383.2:25438969-25474619 GCF_001625215.2 Daucus carota subsp. sativus
GGAATTTGAGAGTTCATGAGGGTGGTACCCACACAGCTGGGCTAGTCTGTTGGTTAATATTAAAAAGGGATGTTAAAGGAAAATTGGCTTCCTCCGCTCGATTTCGTAAATGTGTGCATCGAGACACTACTTTGGTCCTGAATTTGTACTGATCTTTAATTGACTTTATGTTTGTCTTCTAGTGTGAGTCTTTCTTTGGACTTATTTATTGAGCTGATAGGCTTTTTGTTCTGTCTTCCATTTTAAGCGGTTTGTGCTTAAGCTGGGTTCCCGCGGGGTATGCCCCTAGATTTGTTTTTCTTCTTCTGTTTTTAATACATTTTTATTTAGCAAAAAAAAAAAACAATTTAGCTTCATTATTGACTAGATTGAAGTTGGAAACAACTTGTAGCTTCATTCCAGACCGTTTTGAAGTTGAAACAACTTGTAGCTTCATTTCGGTTGTTTGAAATTGGAATCAACTTGTAGCTTCATTCTTGGCTCGTTTGAGCCGGAGGAAACAACTTGTAGCATTAATTTTGACTACATTGAAGTTGGAAACAACTTGTAGCCTTCATTCCAGACTCGTTTCAAGTTAAATAAAACATGTAGCTTCATTTTCGGTTGTTTGAAATTGGAATCAACTTGTAGTTTCATTCTTGGCTCGTTTGAGCCTGAAACAAGTTGTAGCTTAATTTGACTACATTGAAGTTGGAAATACTTGTAGCTTCATTCCAGACTCGTTTGAAGTGAAAACAACTTGTAGCTTCATTTTCGGTTGTTAGAAATTGGAATCAACTTGTAGTTTCATTCTTGGCTCGTTGAGCCCGGAAACAACGTGTAGCTTCATTATTGACTACATTGAAGTTGGAAACAACTTGTAGCTTCATTCCAGACCCGTTTGAAGTTGAAAACAACTTGTAGCTTCATTTTCGGTTGTTTGAAATTGGAATCAACTTGTAGTTTCATTCTTGGCTCGTTTGAGCCCGGAAACAACTTGTAGCAATCGGTCTGAAACAGGGGGATCCGCTTCCCCAGACTGTTTGTGCTTGCCAATGGAAGCTCTAACTGCTGCTTGAATCTCAAGATTGAGGAAGGTCCATTCAAGTTTCACAGCCAAACTAAGGATGCGGGTATTTTCATTTAATTTTTGCGGGACGATGTTATGCTTTTTGTCATGGAGATGCTGATTCTGTAAGTTGTATGATGGATGGTGTTAATCTGTTTCCCCTTTCTGTTTGTGTCTCAACCTGCCAAATGTGTGGTCTTTTTCGGGAATGTTCCATCTGCCAGTACAGGATTTCACTATTGCTACTTCTCGGTTAACAGAGGGTGCTTACCTGTTAATTATCTTGGAATTACCTCTGATTTCTGGCAATTGTTCTTAAGAGAGTGCCTTCCTTTTATCTTGAAAATTCGTGGTAAATTGAAGCCTGGAACAGTAAATATATTAGTCATTCCGGGTCGTTGCCTCAGCTAATTAAGTCTGTTCCATATTTGGGATGCAGGACACTGGTCTCACTTTTCTTTTCTTGCCGAAATTGGTGCTGAAACGTATTCAATCTGATATGGCCAACGTTTCTATGGAAGGTGACCTTGTTGGCTCTTGTCATTTTAAAGTTTCGTGGAAGCATTGTTGTTACAGAAAATCGGAGGGACGGTCTTGGTTAAGGAGTGTTGGGGTGGAATCAAAGTGTTGTATGGCTGCAAGTTTGGAGAATATAAAGTGTTCTGAGACTCTTTATGGATTCATTGGATTATAAATGCTTTCTAAAAAACAGGGCTTTCTGGACAATGAAAATTCCCTCTAACTGTCCTTGGAGTTCGCGAAAAATTCTTAATGCTTCGCCCTCATTCAGTGGCCATATTCGTTTACCAGGTGGGTCGGGAGTTCCTTTTCTATTGTGGCACGATCCGTTGAGTGATAACAGAAACTATGCTAGACCGTTTTGGTTGTAGAGCAATGTCCTCCTTGAGTCAACTTCACTTTGCTCCTCTTCACACCATAATTCGGATGGTACTTGGAATCTTGGAAATTTAATGATCATGTTGTTATTGAAATGAGACAGATTTGGTGCTACTACGGACATTCATGACAGAGATTGAAATTCTGTGGAACGGCTTCTTCTATAAAAACCTTCGGATCAATGATATATGGGACGTTCTTAGGACTCCAGGTCTTCCTCATCCTGGTATTAATTTTGTTTGGTGCAGATTTATGGTTCCAAAATTCGCTTTCACCACCTGGTTAATCGTCCAAGAGCGTCTCCTCACCAAAGACTCGAATGATTAACTTTAGAATGAGAACAACTAGCAGCTTTGTTTGTGTGGTGTGGTGATGAATCCCACGCCCACTTATTTTGTCATTGTACTATATTCGAAGCATTTTTGTTCTTGGAATCATGGCATTACTTCTGTGTGGGACGACCTTTAAAGCTGGCAGATCTTCACTGGACAAATCTTAGTATTGAAAAGAAATTTCTTTTCTTTTCATCTCCTGGGTTTTTACCAGTTTGGCCGTGAGAGGATTTGAGAGTTCATGAGGGTGGTACCCACCAACAGCTGGGCTAGTCTGTTAGTTAATATTAAACGGGTTGTTAAAGGAAAATTGGCTTCCTCGCTCGATTTCGTAAATGTGTGCATCGAGACACTACTTTGGTTCCTGAATTTTACTGATCTAATTGACTTTATGTTTGTCTTCTAGTGTGAGTCTTTCTTGGACTTATTTATTGAGCTGATAGGTTTTGTTCTGTCTTCCATTTAAGCGGTTTGGCTTAATCTGGGTTTCCCGCGGGGTATGCCCCTAGATTTGTTTTTCTTTTTCTGTTTAATACATTTTTATTTAGCAAAAAAAAAAAAAACAAACTTGTAGCTTCATTATTGACTAGATTGAAGTTGGAAACAACTTGAGCTTCATTCCAGACCCGTTTGAAGTTGAAAACAACTTGTAGCTTCATTTTCGGTTGTTTGAAATTGGAATCAACTTGTAGCTTCATTCTTGGCTCGTTTGAGCCCGGAAACAACTTGTAGCTTAATTTTGACTACATTGAAGTTGGAAACAACTTGTAGCTTCATTCAGACTCGTTTCAAGTTAAATAAAACATGTAGCTTCATTTTCGGTTGTTTTGAAATTGGAATCAACTTGTACTTTTCATTCTTGGCTCGTTGAGCCTGAACAAGGTTGTCGCTTAATTTTGACTACATTGAAGTTGGAAACTACTTGTAGCTTCATTCCAGACTCGTTTGTGAAGTTGAACAAACATGTAGCTTCATTTTCGGTTGTTAGAAATGGAATCAACTTGTAGTTTCATTCTTTGCTCGTTTGAGCCAGGAAAACAACTTGTAGCTTCATTATTGACTAGATTGAAGTTGGAAACAACTTGTAGCTTCATTCCAGACTCGTTTGAAGTTGAAAACAACTTGTAGCTTCATTTTCGGTTGTTTGAAATTGGAATCAACTTGTAGTTTCATTCTTGGCTCGTTTGAGCCCGGAAACAACTTGTAGCTTCATTATTGACTACATTGAGTTGGAAACAACTTGTAGCTTCATATTGGACTTGATTGAAGTTGTAACCCACTTATAGCTTCTTCCAGACTCGTTTGAAGTTGAAAAACAACTGTAGCTTCATTTTCGGTTGTTTGAAATTGGAAACAACTTGTAGCTTCATTCTTGGCTCGTTTGACCCTGAAACAACTTGTAGCTTCATTTTGACTAGATTGAAGTTGGAACAACTTGTTAGCTTCATTTTCCATTCCTGACTCGTTTGAAGTGAAAACAACATGTAGCTTCATTTTCGTTTTTGAAATTGGAATCAACTTGTAGTTTCATTCTTGGACTCGTTTGAGCCCGGAAACAACTTGTAGCTTCATTATTGACTACATTGAAGTTGGAAACAACTTGTAGCTTCATCCAGACTCGTTTGAAGTTGAAAACAACTTGTAGCTTCATTTTCGGTTGTTTGAAATTGGAATCAACTTGTAGTTTCATTCTTGGCTCGTTTGAGCCCGGAAACAACTTGGCTTCATTATTGACTACATTGAAGTTGGAAACAACTGTAGCTTCATTCCAGACCTTTGAAGTTGAAAACAAACTTGTAGCTCATTTTCGGTTGTTGAAATTGGATTAACTTGTAGTTTTTCTTTCTTGGCTCGTTTGAGCCTGTGAAACAACTTGTAGCTTCATTATTGACTACATTGAAAGTTGGAAACAACTTGGTTAGCTTCATTCTAGTCTAAACCCGTTTTTAAGTTTAAAAAACACTTGTATATTCATTTTCGTTGTTTGAAATTGGAATCAACTTGTAGTTTCATTCTTGGCTCGTTTGAGTCCAGGAAACAAACTTGTCGCTTGCATATTGACTAATTGAAGTTGGAAACAACTTGTAGCTCATTCTAGACCGTTGTAAAGTTGGAAAATAACTTGTAGCTTCATTTTCGGTTGTTTGAATTGGAATCAACTTGTAGTTTCAGTCTTGGCTCGTTTGAGCCCGGAAACAACTTGTAGCTTCATTATTGACTAGATTGAAGTTGTAAACAACTTGTAGCTTCATTCCAGACTCGTTTGAAGTTGAAAACAACTTGTAGCTTCATTTTCGGTTGTTTGAAATTGGAATCAACTTGTAGTTTCATTCTTGGCTCGTTTGAGCCCGGAAACAACTTGTAGCTTAATTATTGACTACATTGAAGTTGGAAACAACTTGTAGCTTATTCCAGACTCGTTTGAAGTTAAAACAACATGTAGCTTCATTTTCGGTTGTTTGAAATTGGAATCAACTTGTAGTTTCATTCTTGGCTCGTTTAGCCCGGAAACAACTTGTAGCTTCATTATTGACTAGATTGAAGTTGGAAACAACTTGTAGCTTCATTCCAGACCCGTTTGAAGTTGAAAACAACTTGTAGCTTCATTTTCGGTTGTTTGAAATTGGAATCAACTTGTAGTTTTAATTCTTGGCTCGTTTGAGCCCGGAAACAACTTGTAGCTTCATTATTGACTACATTGAAGTTGGAAACAACTTGTAGCTTCATTCCAGACTCGTTTGAAGTTTAAAACAACTTGTAGCTTCATTTTCGGTTGTTTGAAATTGGAATCAACTTGTAGTTTCATTCTTGGCTCGTTTGAGCCGGAAACAACTTGTAGCTTCATTATTGACTACGATTGAAGTTGGAAACAACGTGTAGCTTCATTCCAGACCCGTTTGAAGTTGAAAACAACTTGTAGCTTCATTTTCGGTTGTTTGAAATTGGAATCAACTTGTAGTTTTCTTCTTGGCTCGTTTGAGCCCGGAAACAACTTGTAGCTTCATTATTGACTACATTGAAGTTGGAAACAACTTGTAGCTTCATTCCAGACCCGTTTGAAGTTGAAAACAACTTGTAGCTTCATTTTCGGTTGTTTGAAATTGGAATCAACTTGTAGTTTTCATTCTTGGCTCGTTTGAGGCCCGGAAACAACTTGTAGCTTAATTATTGACTACATTGAAGTTGGAAACAACTTGTAGCTTCATTCCAACGCGTTTGAAGTTAAATAAAACTGTAGCTTCATTTTCGGTTGTTTGAAATTGGAATCAACTTGTAGTTTCATTCTTGCTCGTTTGAGCCCGGAAGCAACTTGTAGCTTCATTATTGACTACATTGAAGTTGGAAACAATTGTAGCTTCATTCCAGACCCGTTTGAAGTTGAAAACAACTTGTAGCTTCATTTTCGGTTGTTGAAATTGGAATCAACTTGTAGTTTCATTCTTGGCTCGTTTGAAGCCGAAACAACTTGTAGCTTCATTTTGACTACATTGAAGTTGGAAACCACTTGCTAGCTTCATTCCAGACTCGTTTGAAGTTGAATTAACAACTTGTAGCTTCATTTCTCGGTTGTTTGAAATTGGAATCAACTTTAGTTTCATTCTTGGCTCGTTTGAGTCCGGAAACAACTTGTAGCTTCATTATTTGACTACGATTGAAGTTGGAAACAACTTGTCGCTTCATTCTAGACCCGTGTGAAGTTGAAAATAACATGTAGCTTCATTTTCGTTGTTTGAAATTGGAATCAACTTGTAGTTTCATTCTTGGCTCGTTTGAGCCCGGAAACAACTTGTAGCTTCATTATTGACTACATGAAGTTGGAAACAACTTGTAGCTTCATCCAGACCCGTTTGAAGTGAAAACAACTTGTAGCTTCATTTCGGTTGTTTGAAATTGGAATTAACTTGTAGTTTCATTCTTGGCTCGTTTGAGCCCTGGAAACAACTTGTAGCTTCATTATTGACTACATTGAAGTTGGAAACAACTTGTAGCTTCATTCCAGACCCGTTTGAAGTTGAAAACAACTTGTAGCTTCATTTTCGGTTGTTTGAAATTGGAATTAACTTGTAGTTTCATTCTTGGCTCGTTTGAGCCTGGAAACAACTTGTAGCTTCATTATTGACTACATTGAAGTTGGAAACAACTTGTAGCTTCATTCTAGACCCGTTTGAAGTTGAAAACAACTTGTAGATTCATTTCGGTTGTTTGAAATTGGAATCACTTGTAGTTTCATTCTTGGCTCGTTTGAGCCCTGAAACAACTTGTAGCTTCATTATTGACTACATGAAGTTGGAAACAACTTGTAGCTTCATTCCAGACCCGTTTGAAGTTGAAAACAACTTGTAGCTTCATTTTCGGTTGTTTGAAATTGGAATCAACTTGTAGTTTCATTCTTGGCTCGTTTGAGCCCGGAAACAACTTGTAGCTTCATTATTGACTACATTGAAGTTGGAAACAACTTGTAGCTTCATTCCAGACTCGTTTGAAGTTGGAAAACAACATGTAGCTTCATTTCGGTTGTTTGAAATTGGAATCAACTTGTAGTTTCATTCTTGGCTCGTTTGAGCCCGGAAACAACTTGTAGCTTCATTATTGCTACATTGAAGTTGGAAACAACTTGTAGCTTCATTCCAGACTCGTTTGAAGTTGAAAACAACATGTAGCTTCATTTTCGGTTGTTTGAAATTGGAATCAACTTGTAGTTTCATTCTTGGCTCGTTTGAGCCCGGAAACACTTGTAGCTTCATTATTGACTAGATTGAAGTTGGAAACAACTTTTAGCTTCATTCCAGACCGTTTGAAGTTGAAAACAACTTGTAGCTTCATTTCGGTTGTTTGAAATTGGAATCAACTTGTAGTTTCATTCTTGGCTCGTTTGAGCCCGGAAACAACTGTAGCTTCATTATTGACTAGCATTGAGTTGGAAACAACTTGTAGCTTCATTCCAGACCGTTTGAGTTGAAAACAACTTGTAGCTTCATTTCGTTGTTTGAAATTGGAATCAACTTGTAGTTTCATTCTTGGCTCGTTTGAGCCCGGAAACAACTTGTAGCTTCATTATTGACTAGATTGAAGTTGGAAACAACTTGTAGCTTCATTCAGACTCGTTTGAAGTTGAAACAACGTGTAGCTTCATTTTCGGTTGTTTGAAATTGAATCAACTTGTAGTTTTCATTCTTGGCTCGTTTGAGCCCGGAAACAACTTGTAGCTTCATTATTGACTACATTGAAGTTGGAAACAACTTGTAGCTTCATTCCAGACCCCGTTGAAGTTGAAAACAACTTGTAGCTTCATTTTCGGTTGTTTGAAATTGGAATCAACTTGTAGTTTCATTCTTGGCTCGTTTGAGCCCGGAAACAACTTGTAGCTTCATTATTGACTACATTGAGTTGGAAACAACTTGTAGCTTCATTCCAGACCCGTTTGAAGTTGAAAACAACTTGTAGCTTCATTTTCGGTTGTTTGAAATTGAATCAACTTGTAGTTTCATTCTTGGCTCGTTTGAGCCCGGAAACAACTTGTAGCTTCATTATTGACTACATTGAAGTTGGAAACAACTTGTAGCTTTCATTCCAGACCCGTTGAAGTTGAAAAACACTTGTAGCTTCATTTTCGGTGTTTGAAATTGGAATCAACTTGTAGTTTCATTCTTGGCTCGTTTGAGCCCTGAAACAACTTGTAGCTTCATTATTGACTACATGAAGTTGGAAACAACTTGTAGCTTCATTCTAGACCCGTTTGAAGTTGAAAACAACTTGTAGCTTCATTTTCGGTTGTTTGAAATTGGAATCAACTTGTAGTTTCATTCTTGGCTCGTTGAGCCCGGAAACAACTTGTAGCTTCATTATTGACTACATTGAAGTTGGAAACAACTTGTAGCTTCATTCCAGACCCGTTTGAAGTTGAAAACAACATTGTAGCTTCATTTTCGGTTGTTTGAAATTGGAATTAACTTGTAGTTTCATTCTTGGCTCGTTTGAGCCCGGAAACAACTTGTAGCTTCATTATTGACTACATTGAAGTTGGAAACACCTTGTAGCTTCATTCCAGACCCGTTTGAAGTTGAAAACAACTGTAGCTTCATTTTCGGTTGTTTGAAATTGGAATCAACTTGTAGTTTCATTCTTGGCTCGTTTGAGCCCTGGAAACAACTTGTAGCTTCATTATTGACTACATTAGAAGTTGGAAACAACTTGTAGCTTCATTCTAGACCGTTGAAGTTGAAATACCTTGTTAGCTTCATTTTCGGTTTTTTGAAATTGGAATCAACTTGTAGTTTCATTCTTGCTCGTTTAGCCCGGAAAACAACTTGTAGCTTCATTATTGACTAATTGAAGTTGGAAACAACTTGTAGCTTCATTCCAGACCCGTTTGAAGTTGAAAACAACTTGTAGCTTCATTTTCGGTTGTTTGAAAATGGAATCAACTTGTAGTTTCATTCTTGGCTCGTTTGAGCCCGGAAACAACTGTAGCTTCATTATTGACTACATTGAAGTTGGAACAACTTGTAGCTTCATTCCTAGACTCGTTTGAAGTTGAAAACAACTTGTAGCTTCATTTTCGGTTGTTTGAAATTGGAATCACTTGTAGTTTCATTCCTGGCTCGTTGAGCCCGGAAACAACCTTGTAGCTTCATTTTGACTACATTGAAGTTGGAAACAACTTGTAGCTTCATCCAGACCCGTTTGAAGTTGAAAACAACTTGTAGCTTCATTTTCGGTTGTTTGAAATTGGAATCAACTGTAGTTTCATTCTTGGCTCGTTTGAGCCCGGAAACAACTTGTAGCTTCATTATTGACTAATTGAAGTTGGAAACAACTTTAGCTTCATTCCAGACCGTTTGAAGTTGAAAAACAACTTGTAGCTTCATTTTCGGTTGTTTGAAAATTGGAATCAACTTGTAGTTTCATTCTTGGCTCGTTTGAGCCCGGAAACAACTTGTAGCTTCATTATTGACTAGATTGAAGTTGGAAACAACTGTAGCTTCATTCCAGACCCGTTTGAAGTTGAAAACAACTGTAGCTTCATTTTCGGTTGTTTGAAATTGGAATCAACTTGTAGTTTCATTCTTGGCTCGTTGAGCCGGAACAACTTGTAGCTTCATTATTGACTACATTGAAGTTGGAAACAACTTGTAGCTTCATTCCAGACCCGTTTGAAGTTGAAAACAACTTGTAGCTTCATTTTCGGTTGTTTGAAATTGGAATCAACTTGTAGTTCATTCTTGGCTCGTTTGAGCCGGAAACAACTTGTAGCTTCATTATTGACTACATTGAAGTTGGAAACAACTTGTAGCTTCATTCCAGACCCGTTGAAGTTGAAATACAACATGTAGCTTCATTTTCGGTTGTTTGAAATTGGAATCAACTTGTAGTTTCATTCTTGGCTCGTTTGAGCCCGGAAACAACTTGTAGCTTCATTATTGACTACATTGAAGTTGGAAACAACTTGTAGCTTCATTCCAGACCCGTTTGAAGTTGAAAACAACTTGTAGCTTCATTTCGTTGTTTGAAATTGGAATCAACTTGTAGTTTCATTCTTGGCTCGTTTGAGCCCGGAAACAACTTGTAGCTTCATTATTGACTACATTGAAGTTGGAAACAACTTGTAGCTTCATTCCAGACTCGTTTGAAGTTGAAAACAACTTGTAGCTTCATTTTCGGTTGTTTGAAATTGGAATCAACTTGTAGTTTCATTCTTGGCTCGTTTGAGCCCGGAAACAACTTGTAGCTTCATTATTGACTAGATTGAAGTTGGAAACAACTTGTAGCTTCATTCCAGACTCGTTTGAAGTTGAAAACAACTTGTAGCTTCATTTTCGGTTGTTTGAAATTGGAATCAACTTGTAGTTTCATTCTTGGCTCGTTTGAGCCCGGAAACAACTTGTAGCTTCATTATTGACTACATTGAAGTTGGAAACAACTTGTAGCTTCATTCCAGACCCGTTTGAAGTTGAAAACAACTTGTAGCTTCATTTTCGGTTGTTTGAAATTGGAATCAACTTGTAGTTTCATTCTTGGCTCGTTTGAGCCCGGAAACAACTTGTAGCTTCATTATTGACTAGATTGAAGTTGGAAACAACTTGTAGCTTCATTCCAGACCCGTTTGAAGTTGAAAACAACTTGTAGCTTCATTTTCGGTTGTTTGAAATTGGAATCAACTTGTAGTTTCATTCTTGGCTCGTTTGAGCCCGGAAACAACTTGTAGCTTCATTATTGACTACATTGAAGTTGGAAACAACTTGTAGCTTCATTCCAGACCGTTTGAAGTTGAAAACAACTGTAGCTTCATTTTCGGTTGTTTGAAATTGGAATCAACTTGTAGTTTCATTCTTGGCTCGTTTGAGCCCAGAACAACTTGTAGCTTCATTATTGACTAGATTGAAGTTGGAAACAACTTGTAGCCTCATTCCAGACCCGTTGAAGTTGAAAACAACTTGTAGCTTCATTTTCGGTTGTTTGAAATTGGAATCAACTTGTAGCTTCATTCTTGGCTCGTTTGAGCCCGGAAACAACTTGTAGCTTAATTATTGACTACATTGAAGTTGGAAACAACTTGTAGCTTCATTCCAGACTCGTTGCAAGTTAAATAAACATGTAGCTTCATTTTCGGTTGTTTGAAATTGGAATCAACTGTAGTTTCATTCTTGGCTCGTTTGAGCCCGGAAACAACTTGTAGCTTCATTATTGACTAGATTGAAGTTGGAAACAACTTGTAGCTTCATTCCAGACTCGTTTGAAGTTGAAAACAACTTGTAGCTTCATTTTCGGTTGTTTGAAATTGGAATCAACTTGTAGTTTCATTCTTGGCTCGTTTGAGCCCGGAAACACTTGTAGCTTCATTATTGACTAATTGAAGTTGGAAACAACTTGTAGCTTCATTCCAGACCCGTTTGAAGTTGAAAACAACTTGTAGCTTCATTTTCGGTTGTTTGAAATTGGAATCAACTTGTAGTTTCATTCTTGGCTCGTTTGAGCCCGGAAACAACTTGTAGCTTCATTATTGACTACATTGAAGTTGGAAACAACTTGTAGCTTCATTCCAGACCCGTTTGAAGTTGAAAACAACTTGTAGCTTCATTTTCGGTTGTTTGAAATTGGAATCAACTTGTAGTTTCATTCTTGGCTCGTTTGAGCCCGGAAACAACTTGTAGCTTCATTATTGACTAGATTGAAGTTGGAAACAACTTGTAGCTTCATTCCAGACCCGTTGAAGTTGAAAACAACTTGTAGCTTCATTTTCGGTTGTTTGAAATTGGAATCAACTTGTAGTTTCATTCTTGGCTCGTTTGAGCCCGGAAACAACTTGTAGCTTCATTATTGACTAGATTGAAGTTGGAAACAACTTGTAGCTTCATTCCAGACTCGTTTGAAGTTGAAAACAACTTGTAGCTTCATTTTCGGTTGTTTGAAATTGGAATCAACTTGTAGTTTCATTCTTGGCTCGTTTGAGCCCGGAAACAACTTGTAGCTTCATTATTGACTACATTGAAGTTGGAAACAACTTGTAGCTTCATTCCAGACCCGTTTGAAGTTGAAACAACTTGTAGCTTCATTTTCGGTTGTTTGAAATTGGAATCAACTTGTAGTTTCATTCTTGGCTCGTTTGAGCCCGGAAACAACTTGTAGCTTCATTATTGACTACATTGAAGTTGGAAACAACTTGTAGCTTCATTCCAGACCCGTTTGAAGTTGAAAACAACTTGTAGCTTCATTTTCGGTTGTTTGAAATTGGAATCAACTTGTAGTTTCATTCTTGGCTCGTTTGAGCCCGGAAACAACTTGTAGCTTCATTATTGACTACATTGAAGTTGGAAACACTTGTAGCTTCATTCCAGACTCGTTTGAAGTTGAAAACAACTTGTAGCTTCATTTTCGGTTGTTTGAAATTGGAATCAACTTGTAGTTTCATTCTTGGCTCGTTGAGCCCGGAAACAACTTGTAGCTTCATTATTGACTAGATTGAAGTTGGAAACAACTTGTAGCTTCATTCCAGACCCGTTTGAAGTTGAAAACAACTTGTAGCTTCATTTTCGGTTGTTTGAAATTGGAATCAACTTGTAGTTTCATTCTTGGCTCGTTTGAGCCCGGAAACAACTTGTAGCTTCATTATTGACTACATTGAAGTTGGAAACAACTTGTAGCTTCATTCCAGACTCGTTTGAAGTTGAAATACAACTTGTAGCTTCATTTTCGGTTGTTTGAAATTGGAATCAACTTGTAGTTTCATTCTTGGCTCGTTTGAGCCCGGAAACAACTTGTAGCTTCATTATTGACTAGATTGAAGTTGGAAACAACTTGTAGCTTCATTCCAGACTCGTTTGAAGTTGAAAACAACTTGTAGCTTCATTTTCGGTTGTTTGAAATTGGAATCCAACTTGTAGTTTCATTCTTGGCTCGTTTGAGCCCGGAAACAACTTGTAGCTTCATTATTGACTAGATTGAAGTTGGAAACAACTTGTAGCTTCATTCCAGACCCGTTTGAAGTTGAAAACAACTTGTAGCTTCATTTTCGGTGTTTGAAATTGGAATCAACTTGTAGTTTCATTCTTGGCTCGTTTGAGCCCGGAAACAACTTGTAGCTTCATTATTGACTACATTGAAGTTGGAAACACTTGTAGCTTCATTCCAGACTCGTTTGAAGTTGAAAACAACTTGTAGCTTCATTTTCGGTTGTTTGAAATTGGAATCAACTTGTAGTTTCATTCTTGGCTCGTTTGAGCCCGGAAACAACTTGTAGCTTCATTATTGACTACATTGAAGTTGGAAACAACTGTAGCTTCATTCCAGACCCGTTTGAAGTTGAAAACACATTGTAGCTTCATTTTCGGTGTTTGAAATTGGAATCACTTGTAGTTTCATTCTTGGCTCGTTTGAGCCCGGAAACAACTTGTAGCTTCATTATTGACTACATTGAAGTTGGAAACAACTTGTAGCTTCATTCCAGACCGTTTGAAGTTGAAAACAACTTGTAGCTTCATTTTCGGTTGTTTGAAATTGGAATCAACTTGTAGTTTCATTCGTGGCTCGTTTGAGCCCGGAAACAACTTGTAGCTTCATTATTAACTAGATTGAAGTTGGAAACAACTTGTAGCTTCATTCCAGACCGTTTGAAGTTGAAAACAACTTGTAGCTTCATTTTCGGTTGTTTGAAATTGGAATCAACTTGTAGTTTCATTCTTGGCTCGTTTGAGCCGGAAACAACTTGTAGCTTCATTATTGACTAGATTGAAGTTGGAAACAACTTGTAGCTTCATTCCAGACTCGTTTGAAGTTGAAAACAACTTGTAGCTTCATTTTCGGTTGTTTGAAATTGGAATCAACTTGTAGTTTCATTCTTGGCTCGTTTGAGCCCGGAAACAACTTGTAGCTTCATTATTGACTACATTGAAGTTGGAAACAACTTGTAGCTTCATTCCAGACCGTTTGAAGTTGAAACAACTTGTAGCTTCATTTTCGGTTGTTTGAAATTGGAATCAACTTGTAGTTTCATTCTTGGCTCGTTTGAGCCCGGAAACAACTTGTAGCTTCATTATTGACTAGATTGAAGTTGGAAACAACTTGTAGCTTCATTCCAGACCCGTTTGAAGTTGAAAACAACTTGTAGCTTCATTTTCGGTTGTTTGAAATTGGAATCAACTTGTAGTTTCATTCTTGGCTCGTTTGAGCCCGGAAACAACTTGTAGCTTCATTATTGACTACATTGAAGTTGGAAACAACTTGTAGCTTCATTCCAGACTCGTTTGAAGTTAAATAAAACATGTAGCTTCATTTTCGGTTGTTTGAAATTGGAATCAACTTGTAGTTTCATTCTTGGCTCGTTTGAGCCCGGAAACAACTTGTAGCTTCATTATTGACTACGATTGAAGTTGGAAACAACTTGTAGCTTCATTCTAGACCCGTTTGAAGTTGAAAATTAACTTGTAGCTTCATTTTCGGTTGTTTGAAATTGGAATCAACTTGTAGTTTCATTCTTGGCTCGTTTGAGCCCGGAAACAACTTGTAGCTTCATTATTGACTAGATTGAAGTTGGAAACAACTTGTAGCTTCATTCCAGACTCGTTTGAAGTTGAAAACAACTTGTAGCTTCATTTTCGGTTGTTTGAAATTGGAATCAACTTGTAGTTTCATTCTTGGCTCGTTTGAGCCCGGAAACAACTTGTAGCTTCATTATTGACTAGATTGAAGTTGGAAACAACTTGTAGCTTCATTCCAGACTCGTTTGAAGTTGAAAACAACTTGTAGCTTCATTTTCGGTTGTTTGAAATTGGAATCAACTTGTAGTTTCATTCTTGGCTCGTTTGAGCCCGGAAACAACTTGTAGCTTCATTATTGACTACATTGAAGTTGGAAACAACTTGTAGCTTCATTCCAGACCCGTTTGAAGTTGAAAACAACTTGTAGCTTCATTTTCGGTTGTTTGAAATTGGAATCAACTTGTAGTTTCATTCTTGGCTCGTTTGAGCCCGGAAACAACTTGTAGCTTCATTATTGACTACATTGAAGTTGGAAACAACTTGTAGCTTCATTCCAGACTCGTTTGAAGTTGAAAACAACTTGTAGCTTCATTTTCGGTTGTTTGAAATTGGAATCAACTTGTAGTTTCATTCTTGGCTCGTTTGAGCCCGGAAACAACTTGTAGCTTCATTATTGACTACATTGAAGTTGGAAACAACTTGTAGCTTCATTCTAGACCCGTTTGAAGTTGAAAACAACTTGTAGCTTCATTTTCGGTTGTTTGAAATTGGAATCAACTTGTAGTTTCATTCTTGGCTCGTTTGAGCCCGGAAACAACTTGTAGCTTCATTATTGACTAGATTGAAGTTGGAAACAACTTGTAGCTTCATTCCAGACCCGTTTGAAGTTGAAAACAACTTGTAGCTTCATTTTCGGTTGTTTGAAATTGGAATCAACTTGTAGTTTCATTCTTGGCTCGTTTGAGCCCGGAAACAACTTGTAGCTTCATTATTGACTAGATTGAAGTTGTAAACAACTTGTAGCTTCATTCCAGACTCGTTTGAAGTTGAAAACAACATGTAGCTTCATTTTCGGTTGTTTGAAATTGGAATCAACTTGTAGTTTCATTCTTGGCTCGTTTGAGCCCGGAACAACTTGTAGCTTCATTATTGACTAGATTGAAGTTGGAAACAACTTGTAGCTTCATTCCAGACTCGTTTGAAGTTGAAAACAACTTGTAGCTTCATTTTCGGTTGTTTGAAATTGGAATCAACTTGTAGTTTCATTCTTGGCTCGTTTGAGCCCGGAAACAACTTGTAGCTTCATTATTGACTAGATTGAAGTTGGAAACACTTGTAGCTTCATTCCAGACCCGTTTGAAGTTGAAAACAACTTGTAGCTTCATTTTCGGTTGTTTGAAATTGGAATCAACTTGTAGTTTCATTCTTGGCTCGTTTGAGCCCGGAAACAACTTGTAGCTTCATTATTGACTACATTGAAGTTGGAAACAACTTGTAGCTTCATTCCAGACCCGTTTGAAGTTGAAAACAACTTGTAGCTTCATTTTCGGTTGTTTGAAATTGGAATCAACTTGTAGTTTCATTCTTGGCTCGTTTGAGCCCGGAAACAACTTGTAGCTTCATTATTGACTACATTGAAGTTGGAAACAACTTGTAGCTTCATTCCAGACCCGTTTGAAGTTGAAAACAACTTGTAGCTTCATTTTCGGTTGTTTGAAATTGGAATCAACTTGTAGTTTCATTCTTGGCTCGTTTGAGCCCGGAAACAACTTGTAGCTTCATTATTGACTACATTGAAGTTGGAAACAACTTGTAGCTTCATTCCAGACCGTTTGAAGTTGAAAACAACTTGTAGCTTCATTTTCGGTTGTTGAAATTGGAATCAACTTGTAGTTTCATTCTTGGCTCGTTTGAGCCCGGAAACAACTTGTAGCTTCATTATTGACTAGATTGAAGTTGGAAACAACTTGTAGCTTCATTCCAGACTCGTTTGAAGTTGAAAACAACTTGTAGCTTCATTTTCGGTTGTTTGAAATTGGAATCAACTTGTAGTTTCATTCTTGGCTCGTTTGAGCCCGGAAACAACTTGTAGCTTCATTATTGACTAGATTGAAGTTGGAAACAACTTGTAGCTTCATTCCAGACCCGTTTGAAGTTGAAAACAACTTGTAGCTTCATTTTCGGTTGTTTGAAATTGGAATCAACTTGTAGTTTCATTCTTGGCTCGTTTGAGCCCGGAAACAACTTGTAGCTTCATTTTGACTAGATTGAAGTTGGAAACAACTTGTAGCTTCATTCCAGACCCGTTTGAAGTTGAAAACAACTTGTAGCTTCATTTTCGGTTGTTTGAAATTGGAATCAACTTGTAGTTTCATTCTTGGCTCGTTTGAGCCCGGAAACAACTTGTAGCTTCATTATTGACTACATTGAAGTTGGAAACAACTTGTAGCTTCATTCCAGACCCGTTTGAAGTTGAAAACAACTTGTAGCTTCATTTTCGGTTGTTTGAAATTGGAATCAACTTGTAGTTTCATTCTTGGCTCGTTTGAGCCCGGAAACAACTTGTAGCTTCATTATTGACTACGATTGAAGTTGGAAACACTTGTAGCTTCATTCCAGACCGTTTGAAGTTGAATAACAACTGTAGCTTCATTTTCGGTTGTTTGAAATTGGAATCAACTTGTAGTTTCATTCTTGGCTCGTTTGAGCCCGGAAACAACTTGTAGCTTCATTATTGACTAGATTGAAGTTGGAAACAACTTGTAGCTTCATTCAGACCGTTTGAAGTTGAAAACAACTGTAGCTTCATTTTCGGTTGTTTGAAATTGGAATCAACTTGTAGTTTCATTCTTGGCTCGTTTGAGCCCGGAAACAACTTGTAGCTTCATTATTGACTAGATTGAAGTTGGAAACAACTTGTAGCTTCATTCCAGACCGTTTGAAGTTGAAAACAACTTGTAGCTTCATTTTCGGTTGTTTGAAATTGGAATCACTTGTAGTTTCATTCTTGGCTCGTTTGAGCCCGGAAACAACTTGTAGCTTCATTATTGACTAGATTGAAGTTGGAAACAACTTGTAGCTTCATTCCAGACCGTTTGAAGTTGAAAACAACTTGTAGCTTCATTTTCGGTTGTTTGAAATTGGAATCAACTTGTAGTTTCATTCTTGGCTCGTTTGAGCCCGGAAACAACTTGTAGCTTCATTATTGACTAGATTGAAGTTGGAAACAACTTGTAGCTTCATTCCAGACTCGTTTGAAGTTGAAAACAACTTGTAGCTTCATTTTCGGTTGTTTGAAATTGGAATCAACTTGTAGTTTCATTCTTGGCTCGTTTGAGCCCGGAAACAACTTGTAGCTTCATTATTGACTACATTGAAGTTGGAAACAACTTGTAGCTTCATTCCAGACTCGTTTGAAGTTGAAAACAACTTGTAGCTTCATTTTCGGTTGTTTGAAATTGGAATCAACTTGTAGTTTCATTCTTGGCTCGTTTGAGCCCGGAAACAACTTGTAGCTTCATTATTGACTAGATTGAAGTTGGAAACAACTTGTAGCTTCATTCCAGACCCGTTTGAAGTTGAAAACAACTTGTAGCTTCATTTTCGGTTGTTTGAAATTGGAATCAACTTGTAGTTTCATTCTTGGCTCGTTTGAGCCCGGAAACAACTTGTAGCTTCATTATTGACTAGATTGAAGTTGGAAACAACTTGTAGCTTCATTCCAGACTCGTTTGAAGTTGAAAACAACTTGTAGCTTCATTTTCGGTTGTTTGAAATTGGAATCAACTTGTAGTTTCATTCTTGGCTCGTTTGAGCCCGGAAACAACTTGTAGCTTCATTATTGACTAGATTGAAGTTGGAAACAACTTGTAGCTTCATTCCAGACTCGTTTGAAGTTGAAAACAACTTGTAGCTTCATTTTCGGTTGTTTGAAATTGGAATCAACTTGTAGTTTCATTTCTGTGCTTGTTTGAGCCCGGAAACAACTTGTAGCTTCATTATTGACTAGATTGAAGTTGGAAACAACTTGTAGCTTCATTCCAGACCCGTTTGAAGTTGAAAACAACTTGTAGCTTCATTTTCGGTTGTTTGAAATTGGAATCAACTTGTAGTTTCATTCTTGGCTCGTTTGAGCCCGGAAACAACTTGTAGCTTCATTATTGACTAGATTGAAGTTGGAAACAACTTGTAGCTTCATTCCAGACCCGTTTGAAGTTGAAAACAACTTGTAGCTTCATTTTCGGTTGTTTGAAATTGGAATCAACTTGTAGTTTCATTCTTGGCTCGTTTGAGCCCGGAAACAACTTGTAGCTTCATTATTGACTACATTGAAGTTGGAAACAACTTGTAGCTTCATTCCAGACTCGTTGAAGTTGAAATACAACTTGTAGCTTCATTTTCGGTTGTTTGAAATTGGAATCAACTTGTAGTTTCATTCTTGGCTCGTTTGAGCCCGGAAACAACTTGTAGCTTCATTATTGACTAGATTGAAGTTGGAAACAACTTGTAGCTTCATTCCAGACCCGTTTGAAGTTGAAAACAACTTGTAGCTTCATTTTCGGTTGTTTGAAATTGGAATCAACTTGTAGTTTCATTCTTGGCTCGTTTGAGCCCGGAAACAACTTGTAGCTTCATTATTGACTAGATTGAAGTTGGAAACAACTTGTAGCTTCATTCCAGACTCGTTTGAAGTTGAAAACAACTTGTAGCTTCATTTTCGGTTGTTTGAAATTGGAATCAACTTGTAGTTTCATTCTTGGCTCGTTTGAGCCCGGAAACAACTTGTAGCTTCATTATTGACTAGATTGAAGTTGGAAACAACTTGTAGCTTCATTCCAGACCCGTTTGAAGTTGAAAACAACTTGTAGCTTCATTTTCGGTTGTTTGAAATTGGAATCAACTTGTAGTTTCATTCTTGGCTCGTTTGAGCCCGGAAACAACTTGTAGCTTCATTATTGACTACATTGAAGTTGGAAACAACTTGTAGCTTCATTCCAGACCGTTTGAAGTTGAAAACAACTTGTAGCTTCATTTCGGTTGTTTGAAATTGGAATCAACTTGTAGTTTCATTCTTGGCTCGTTTGAGCCCGGAAACAACTTGTAGCTTCATTATTGACTACATTGAAGTTGGAAACAACTTGTAGCTTCATTCCAGACCCGTTTGAAGTTGAAAACAACTTGTAGCTTCATTTCGGTTGTTTGAAATTGGAATCAACTTGTAGTTTTATTCTTGGCTCGTTTGAGCCCGGAAACAACTTGTAGCTTCATTATTGACTAGATTGAAGTTGGAAACAACTTGTAGCTTCATTCCAGACCCGTTTGAAGTTGAAAACAACTTGTAGCTTCATTTTCGGTTGTTTGAAATTGGAATCAACTTGTAGTTTCATTCTTGGCTCGTTTGAGCCCGGAAACAACTTGTAGCTTCATTATTGACTAGATTGAAGTTGGAAACAACTTGTAGCTTCATTCCAGACTCGTTTGAAGTTGAAAAACACTGTAGCTTCATTTTCGGTTGTTTGAAATTGGAATCAACTTGTAGTTTCATTCTTGGCTCGTTTGAGCCCGGAAACAACTTGTAGCTTCATTATTGACTAGATTGAAGTTGGAAACAACTTGTAGCTTCATTCCAGACCCGTTTGAAGTTGAAAACAACTTGTAGCTTCATTTTCGGTTGTTTGAAATTGGAATCAACTTGTAGTTTCATTCTTGGCTCGTTTGAGCCCGGAAACAACTTGTAGCTTCATTATTGACTAGATTGAAGTTGGAAACAACTTGTAGCTTCATTCCAGACCCGTTTGAAGTTGAAAACAACTTGTAGCTTCATTTTCGGTTGTTTGAAATTGGAATCAACTTGTAGTTTCATTCTTGGCTCGTTTGAGCCCGGAAACAACTTGTAGCTTCATTATTGACTAGATTGAAGTTGGAAACAACTTGTAGCTTCATTCCAGACCCGTTTGAAGTTGAAAACAACTTGTAGCTTCATTTTCGGTTGTTTGAAATTGGAATCAACTTGTAGTTTCATTCTTGGCTCGTTTGAGCCCGGAAACAACTTGTAGCTTCATTATTGACTAGATTGAAGTTGGAAACAACTTGTAGCTTCATTCCAGACCCGTTTGAAGTTGAAAACAACTTGTAGCTTCATTTTCGGTTGTTTGAAATTGGAATCAACTTGTAGTTTCATTCTTGGCTCGTTTGAGCCCGGAAACAACTTGTAGCTTCATTATTGACTACATTGAAGTTGGAAACAACTTGTAGCTTCATTCAGACCGTTTGAAGTTGAAAACAACTGTAGCTTCATTTTCGGTTGTTTGAAATTGGAATCAACTTGTAGTTTCATTCTTGGCTCGTTTGAGCCCGGAAACAACTTGTAGCTTCATTATTGACTAGATTGAAGTTGGAAACAACTTTTAGCTTCATTCCAGACTCGTTTGAAGTTGAAAACAACTTGTAGCTTCATTTTCGGTTGTTTGAAATTGGAATCAACTTGTAGTTTCATTCTTGGCTCGTTTGAGCCCGGAAACAACTTGTAGCTTCATTATTGACTAGATTGAAGTTGGAAACAACTTGTAGCTTCATTCCAGACCCGTTTGAAGTTGAAAACAACTTGTAGCTTCATTTTCGGTTGTTTGAAATTGGAATCAACTTGTAGTTTCATTCTTGGCTCGTTTGAGCCCGGAAACAACTTGTAGCTTCATTATTGACTAGATTGAAGTTGGAAACAACTTGTAGCTTCATTCCAGACCTCGTTGAAGTTGAAAACAACTTGTAGCTTCATTTTCGGTTGTTTGAAATTGGAATCAACTTGTAGTTTCATTCTTGGCTCGTTTGAGCCCGGAAACAACTTGTAGCTTCATTATTGACTAGATTGAAGTTGGAAACAACTTGTAGCTTCATTCCAGACTCGTTTGAAGTTGAAAACAACTTGTAGCTTCATTTTCGGTTGTTTGAAATTGGAATCAACTTGTAGTTTCATTCTTGGCTCGTTTGAGCCCGGAAACAACTTGTAGCTTCATTATTGACTAGATTGAAGTTGGAAACAACTTGTAGCTTCATTCCAGACCCGTTTGAAGTTGAAAACAACTTGTAGCTTCATTTTCGGTTGTTTGAAATTGGAATCAACTTGTAGTTTCATTCTTGGCTCGTTTGAGCCCGGAAACAACTTGTAGCTTCATTATTGACTAGATTGAAGTTGGAAACAACTTGTAGCTTCATTCCAGACTCGTTTGAAGTTGAAAACAACTTGTAGCTTCATTTTCGGTTGTTTGAAATTGGAATCAACTTGTAGTTTCATTCTTGACTCGTTTGAGCCCGGAAACAACTTGTAGCTTCATTATTGACTAGATTGAAGTTGGAAACAACTTGTAGCTTCATTCCAGACCGTTTGAAGTTGAAAACAACTTGTAGCTTCATTTTCGGTTGTTTGAAATTGGAATCAACTTGTAGTTTCATTCTTGGCTCGTTTGAGCCCGGAAACAACTTGTAGCTTCATTATTGACTACATTGAAGTTGGAAACAACTTGTAGCTTCATTCCAGACCCGTTTGAAGTTGAAAACAACTGTAGCTTCATTTTCGGTTGTTTGAAATTGGAATCAACTTGTAGTTTCATTCTTGCTCGTTTGAGCCCGGAAACAACTTGTAGCTTCATTATTGACTAGATTGAAGTTGGAAACAACTTGTAGCTTCATTCCAGACTCGTTTGAAGTTGAAAACAACTTGTAGCTTCATTTTCGGTTGTTTGAAATTGGAATCAACTTGTAGTTTCATTCTTGGCTCGTTTGAGCCCGGAAACAACTTGTAGCTTCATTATTGACTAATTGAAGTTGGAAACAACTTGTAGCTTCATTCCAGACTCGTTTGAAGTTGAAAACAACTTGTAGCTTCATTTTCGGTTGTTTGAAATTGGAATCAACTTGTAGTTTCATTCTTGGCTCGTTTGAGCCCGGAAACAACTTGTAGCTTCATTATTGACTAGATTGAAGTTGGAAACAACTTGTAGCTTCATTCCAGACTCGTTTGAAGTTGAAAACAACTTGTAGCTTCATTTTCGGTTGTTTGAAATTGGAATCAACTTGTAGTTTCATTCTTGGCTCGTTTGAGCCCGAAACAACTTGTAGCTTCATTATTGACTAGATTGAAGTTGGAAACAACTTGTAGCTTCATTCCAGACCGTTTGAAGTTGAAAACAACTTGTAGCTTCATTTTCGGTTGTTTGAAATTGGAATCAACTTGTAGTTTCATTCTTGGCTCGTTTGAGCCCGGAAACAACTTGTAGCTTCACTATTGACTAGATTGAAGTTGGAAACAACTTGTAGCTTCATTCCAGACCCGTTTGAAGTTGAAAACAACTTGTAGCTTCATTTTCGGTTGTTTGAAATTGGAATCAACTTGTAGTTTCATTCTTGCTCGTTTGAGCCCGGAAACAACTTGTAGCTTCATTATTGACTAGATTGAAGTTGGAAACAACTTTAGCTTCATTCCAGACTCGTTTGAAGTTGAAAACAACTTGTAGCTTCATTTTCGGTTGTTTGAAATTGGAATCAACTTGTAGTTTCATTCTTGGCTCGTTTGAGCCCGGAAACAACTTGTAGCTTCATTATTGACTAGATTGAAGTTGGAAACAACTTGTAGCTTCATTCCAGACCCGTTTGAAGTTGAAAACAACTTGTAGCTTCATTTTCGGTTGTTTGAAATTGGAATCAACTTGTAGTTTCATTCTTGGCTCGTTTGAGCCCGGAAACAACTTGTAGCTTCATTATTGACTAGATTGAAGTTGGAAACAACTTGTAGCTTCATTCCAGACCCGTTGAAGTTGAAAACAACTTGTAGCTTCATTTTCGGTTGTTTGAAATTGGAATCAACTTGTAGTTTCATTCTTGGCTCGTTTGAGCCCGGAAACAACTTGTAGCTTCATTATTGACTAGATTGAAGTTGGAAACAACTTGTAGCTTCATTCCAGACTCGTTTGAATTTGAAAACAACTTGTAGCTTCATTTTCGGTTGTTTGAAATTGGAATCAACTTGTAGTTTCATTCTGGCTCGTTTGAGCCCGGAAACAACTTGTAGCTTCATTATTGACTAGATTGAAGTTGAAAACAACTTGTAGCTTCATTCCAGACCGTTTGAAGTTGAAAACAACTTGTAGCTTCATTTTCGGTTGTTTGAAATTGGAATCAACTTGTAGTTTCATTCTTGGCTCGTTTGAGCCCGGAAACAACTTGTAGCTTCATTATTGACTACATTGAAGTTGGAAACAACTTGTAGCTTCATTCCAGACCGTTTGAAGTTGAAAACAACTTGTAGCTTCATTTTCGGTTGTTTGAAATTGGAATCAACTTGTAGTTTCATTCTTGGCTCGTTTGAGCCCGGAAACAACTTGTAGCTTAATATTGACTAGATTGAAGTTGGAAACAACTTGTAGCTTCATTCCAGACTCGTTTGAAGTTGAAAACAACTTGTAGCTTCATTTTCGGTTGTTTGAAATTGGAATCAACTTGTAGTTCATTCTTGCTCGTTTGAGCCCGGAAACAACTTGTAGCTTCATTATTGACTAGATTGAAGTTGTAAACAACTTGTAGCTTCATTCCAGACTCGTTTGAAGTTGAAAACAACTTGTAGCTTCATTTTCGGTTGTTTGAAATTGGAATCAACTTGTAGTTTCATTCTTGGCTCGTTTGAGCCCGGAAACAACTTGTAGCTTCATTATTGACTAGATTGAAGTTGGAAACAACTTGTAGCTTCATTCCAGACCCGTTTGAAGTTGAAAACAACTTGTAGCTTCATTTTCGGTTGTTTGAAATTGGAATCAACTTGTAGTTTCATTCTTGGCTCGTTTGAGCCCGGAAACAACTTGTAGCTTCATTATTGACTAGATTGAAGTTGGAAACAACTTGTAGCTTCATTCCAGACTCGTTTGAAGTTGAAAACACTTGTAGCTTCATTTTCGGTTTTGAAATTGGAATCAACTTGTAGTTTCATTCTTGGCTCGTTTGAGCCCGGAAACAACTTGTAGCTTCATTATTGACTACATTGAAGTTGGAAACAACTTGTAGCTTCATTCCAGACCCGTTTGAAGTTGAAAACAACTTGTAGCTTCATTTTCGGTTGTTGAAATTGGAATCAACTTGTAGTTTCATTCTGGCTCGTTTGAGCCCGGAAACAACTTGTAGCTTCATTATTGACTAGATTGAAGTTGGAAACAACTTGTAGCTTCATTCCAGACTCGTTTGAAGTTGAAAAAACTTGTAGCTTCATTTTCGGTTGTTTGAAATTGGAATCCACTTGTAGTTTCATTCTTGGCTCGTTTGAGCCCGGAAACAACTTGTACTTCATTATTGACTAGATTGAAGTTGGAAACAACTTGTAGCTTCATTCAGACCGTTTGAAGTTGAAACAACTGTAGCTTTAATTTTCGGTTGTTTGAAATTGGAATCAACTTGTAGTTCATTCTTGGCTCGTTTGAGCCCGGAAACACTTGTAGCTTCATTATTGACTAGATTGAAGTTGGAAACAACTTGTAGCTTCATTCCAGACCCGTTTGAAGTTGAAAACAACTTGTAGCTTCATTTTCGGTTGTTTGAAATTGGAATCAACTTGTAGTTTCATTCTTGCTCGTTTGAGCCCGGAAAACAACTTGTAGCTTCATTATTGACTAGATTGAAGTTGGAAAAACTTGTAGCTTCATTCCAGACCGTTTGAAGTTGAAAACAACTTGTAGCTTCATTTTCGTTGTTGAAATTGGAATCAACTTGTAGTTTCATTCTGCTCGTTTGAGCCCGGAAACAACTTGTAGCTTCATATTGACTAGATTAAGTTGGAAACAACTTTAGTTCATTCCAAACTCGTTTGAAGTTGAAAACAACTTGTAGCTTCATTTTCGGTTGTTTTGAAATTGGAATCAACTTGTAGTTTCATTCCTTGCTCGTTTGAGCCCGGAAACAACTTGTAGCTTCATTATTGACTAGATTGAAGTTGGAAACAACTTGTAGCTTCATTCAAGACCCGTTTGAAGTTGAAAACAACTTGTAGCTTCATTTTCGGTTGTTTGAAATTGGAATCAACTTGTAGTTTCATTCTTGGCTCGTTTGAGCCCGGAAACAACTTGTAGCTTCATATTGACTAGATTGAAGTTGGAAACAACTTGTAGCTTCATTCCAGACCGTTTGAAGTTGAAAACAACTTGTAGCTTCATTTTCGGTTGTTTGAATTGGAATCAACTTGTAGTTTCATTCTTTGCTCGTTTGAGCCAGAAACAACTTGTAGCTTCATTATTGACTAGATTGAAGTTGTAAACAACTTTTAGCTTCATTCCAGACTCGTTGAAGTTGAAAACAACTTGTAGCTTCATTTTCGATTGTTTGAAATTGGAATCCACTTGTAGTTTCATTCTTGGCTCGTTTGAGCCCGGAAACAACTTGTAGCTTCATTATTGACTAGATTGAAGTTGGAAACAACTGTAGCTTCATTCCAGACCCGTTGAAGTTGAAAACACCTGTAGCTTAATTTTCGGTTGTTTGAAATTGGAATCAACTTGTAGTTTCATTCTTGGCTCGTTTGAGCCCGAAACCACTTGTAGCTTCAGTATTGACTAGATTGAAGTCGTAAACAACTTTTAGCTTCATTCCAAACTCGTTAGAAGTGAAAACAACTTGTAGCTTAATTTTCGGTTGTTTGAAATTGGAATCAACTTGTAGTTTCATTCTTGGCTCGTTGAGCCCCGAAACAACTTGTAGCTTCATTATTGACTACATTGAAGTTGGAAAACAACTTGTAGCTTCATTCTAGACCGTTTGAAGATGAAAATAACTTGTAGCTAATTTTCGGTTGTTTGAAATTGGAATCAACTTGTAGTTTCATTCTTGGCTCGTTTGAGCCCGGAAACAACTTGTAGCTTCACTATTGACTAGATTGAAGTTGGAAACAACTTGTAGCTCATTCCAGACCTGTTTGAAGTTGAAAACAACTTGTAGCTTCATTTTCGGTTGTTTGAAATTGGAATCAACTTGTAGTTTCATTCTTGGCTCGTTTGAGCCCGGAAACAACTTGTAGCTTCATTATTGACTAGATTGAAGTTGGAAACAACTTGTAGCTTCATTCCAGACTCGTTTGGATTTTAAAACAACTTGTAGCTTCATTTTCGGTTGTTTGAAATTGGAATCAACTTGTAGTTTCATTCCTGACTCGTTTGAGCCCGGAAACAACTTGTAGCTTCATTATAGACTAGATTGAAGTTGGAAACAACTTGTAGCTTTATTCCAGACCCGTTTGAAGTTGAAAACAACTTGTAGCTTCATTTTCGGTTGTTTGAAATTGGAATCAACTTGTAGTTTCATTCTTGGCTCGTTTGAGCCCGGAAACAACTTGTAGCTTCACTATTGACTAGATTGAAGTTGGAAACAACTTGTAGCTTCATTCCAGACCCGTTTGAAGTTGAAAACAACTTGTAGCTTCATTTTCGGTTGTTTGAAATTGAATCAACTTGTAGTTTCATTCTTTGCTCGTTTGAGCCCAGAAACAACTTGTAGCTTCATTATTGACTAGATTGAAGTTGTAAACAACTTTAGCTTCATTCCAGACTCGTTTGAAGTTGAAAACAACTTGTAGCTTCATTTTCGATTGTTTGAATTGGAATCCACTTGTAGTTTCATTCTTGGCTCGTTTGAGCCCGGAAACACTTGTAGCTTCATTATTGACTAGATTGAAGTTGGAAACAACTTGTAGCTTCATTCCAGACCCGTTTGAAGTTGAAAACAACCTGTAGCTTAATTTTCGGTTGTTTGAAATTGGAATCAACTTGTAGTTTCATTCTTGGCTCGTTTGAGCCCGGAAAACAACTTGTAGCTTCAGTATTGACTAGATTGAAGTCGTAAACAACTTTTAGCTTCATTCCAAACTCGTTAGAAGTTGAAAACAACTTGTAGCTTAATTTTCGGTTGTTTGAAATTGGAATCAACTTGTAGTTTCATTCTTGGCTCGTTTGAGCCCCGAAACAACTTGTAGCTTCATATTGACTACATTGAAGTTGGAAACAACTTGTAGCTTCATTCTAGACCCGTTTGAAGATGAAAATAACTTGTAGCTTAATTTTCGGTTGTTTGAAATTGGAATCAACTTGTAGTTTCATTCTTGGCTCGTTTGAGCCCGGAAACAACTTGTAGCTTCACTATTGACTAGATTGAAGTTGGAAACAACTTGTAGCTTCATTCCAGACCTGTTTGAAGTTGAAAAACAACTTGTAGCTTCATTTTCGGTTGTTTGAAATTGGAATCAACTTGTAGTTTCATTCTTGGCTCGTTTGAGCCGGAGGAAGAACAACTTGTAGCTTCATTATTGACTAGATTGAAGTTGGAAACAACTTGTAGCTTCATTCCAGACTCGTTTGGATTTTAAAACAACTTGTAGCTTCATTTTCGGTTGTTTGAAATTCGAATCAACTTATAGTTTCATTCCTGACTCGTTTGAGCTCGAAAACAACTTGTAGCTTCATTATTGACTAGATTGAAGTTGAAAACAACTTGTAGCTTTATTCCAGACCCGTTTGAAGTTGAAAACAACTTGTAGCTTCATTTTCGGTTGTTAGAAATTGGAATCAACTTGTAGTTCATTCTTTGCTCGTTGAGCCCAGAAACAATTGTAGCTTCATTATTGACTAGATTGAAGTTGTAAACAACTTTTAGCTTCATTCCAGACTCGTTGAAGTTGAAAACAACTTGTAGCTTCATTTTCTATTGTTTGAAATTGGAATCCACTTGTAGTTTCATTCTTGGCTCGTTGAGCCCGGAAACAACTTGTAGCTTCATTATTGACTAGATTGAAGTTGTAAACAACTTTTAGCTTCATTCCAAACTCGTTTGAAGTTGAAAACAACTTGTAGCTTAATTTTCGGTTGTTTGAAATTGGAATCAACTTGTAGTTTCATTCTTGGCTCGTTTGAGCCCGAACAACTTGTAGCTTCATTATTGACTACATTGAAGTTGGAAACAAATTGTTAGCTTCATTCTAGACCCGTTTGAAGATGAAAATAACTTGTAGCTTCATTTTCGGTTGTTTGAAATTGGAATCAACTTGTAGTTTCATTCTTGGCTCGTTTGAGCCCGGAAACACTTGTAGCTTCACTATTGACTAGATTGAAGTTGGAAACAACTTGTAGCTTCATTCCAGACCTGTTTGAAGTTGAAACAACTTGTAGCTTCATTTTCGGTTGTTTGAAATTGGAATCAACTTGTAGTTTCATTCTTGGCTCGTTTGAGCCCGGAAACAACTTGTAGCTTCATTATTGACTAGATTGAAGTGGAAACAACTTGTAGCTTCATTCCAGACTCGTTTGGATTTAAAACAACTTGTAGCTTCATTATTGACTAGATTGAAGTTGGAAACAACTTGTAGCTTCATTCCAGACTCGTTTGGATTTTAAAACAACTTGTAGCTTCATTTTCGGTTGTTTGAAATTGGAATCAACTTATAGTTTCATTCCTGACTCGTTTGAGCTCGAAAACACTTGTAGCTTCATTATTGACTAAAATTGAAGTTGGAAACAACTTGTAGCTTTATTCCAGACCCGTTCGAAGTTGAAAACAACTTGTAGCTTCATTTTCGGTTGTTAGAATTGGAATCAACTTGTAGTTTCATTCTTTGCTCGTTTTAGCCCGGAAACAACTTGTAGCTTCATTATTGACTAGATTGAAGTTGTAAACAACTTTTAGCTTCGTTCCAGACTCGTTTGAAGTTGAAAACAACTTGTAGCTTCATTTTCGGTTGTTTGAAATTGGAATCAACTTGAAGTTCATTCTTGGCTCGTTTGAGCCCGGAAACAACTTGTAGCTTCATTATTGACTAGATTGAAGTTGGAAACAACTTGTAGCTTCATTCCAGACTCGTTTGGATTTTAAAACAACTTGTAGCTTCATTTTCGGTTGTTTGAAATGGAATCAACTTGTAGTTTCATTCCTAACTCGTTTGAGCCCGGAGAACAACTTGTAGCTTCATTATTGACTAGATTGAAGTTGGAAACAACTTGTAGCTTTATTCCAGACCCGTTTGAAGTTGAAAACAACTTGTAGCTTCATTTTCGGTTGTTTGAAATTGGAATCACTTGTAGTTTCATCTTGGCTCGTTTGAGCCCGGAAACAACTTGTAGCTTCACTATTGACTAGATTGAAGTTGGAAACAACTTGTAGCTTCATTCCAGACCCGTTTGAAGTTGAAAACAACTTGTAGCTTCATTTTCGGTTGTTTGAAATTGGAATCAACTTGTATTTTCATTCTTTGCTCGTTTGAGCCCAGAAACAACTTGTAGCTTCATTATTGTAACGACCTCAAACTTCAGGGTATGTGACTATATATTTTATTTAATTAGTCGCTACTTTTCGTGAATCAATAATTTAAGTTTCATCTCGAATTAATTTAGGAGCGGTAAATTTGACAAATTAGAAAGAGATTCTATGGTGTACGACATTTTTAAATCGGATCGACTAGATATTAGTTTAAGCAAATTAGTGAAGGTGTGATAATAATTAAATTAATATCTTGCGTGATTATTGGTATAGCGCGCAATATTAAAAATTTAAGCTTTGATCGAATAGATTAAATATATTCATTAAACTTTAGGAAAGCATTAACTATTTTATTTAGAAGAGCGGAATTTAGTTGAAAGCTCGTTAGTTGACAAATTTAAGGAATTAACGACTCGCAATTTATATATGTAAGTCGTAAAAAAAAAAAAAAAAAAAAAATTCACCGCGCTTAAATATAAGTGAAAAATGGAAATAATAGGCAAAATAGATTCATTTTATTGTGTAGTGCCCAAGTAACGATACTTGGTGCCCAAGTCACGTGACTTGGTGCCCAAGCACGTTACTTGGTGCCCAAGTAGTTCAAAGAAGTATACAAAACATTGTGTGAGATTTTGGACAAGAGGGAGTGCTCATGACAACTAGGGGTAATAATGTTAGTAGCTCATTATGAAGTTAAGTTAAACAAGAAAACACTACTTTGATTATATATATATTGCAAGTTAGAGTAAGAGTTTATTTACTAAGGAAGGGGAATTAACAAGGAAGTGGTAGAAGATTGAAGAACTCACAAGGAAAGGATAGAAGATTAGAGCACTAGCAAGGAATTAGCAAGAAAAGGGGTAAAATATTGAAGAAGTAGCAAGGAAGGGTAAAAGATTCGTATAGTATTCAAGAAAATCAGCTAAATACAACTCATCCATAACAGTCCTATTTAAGGTAAATACTCTTTACCCTCCCTGATTTATAGTGGTGCATTTATGGTAAAGGAGTTGATGGTGAATATCAGTTTAAAAATACTGTTGGTCCCCACTCCATCACACAAATTTGTCCACACACAAGCACAATTTTGAGTATATGCATAAATATATATACATGAATATCTTTTATTATTTATCAGCTCTTTACTTTCTCTGAATTTGAAAATTGGGAACCTTGAGATACAATTAGGGTTTTAAATTACAATTAGGGTTCTTGACAAATTTGGGGGTTTTGTGTATTGGGCATGAATGGCTTGATTTGAAAGTTGGTTATGGGTGTGGTTTGATCGGAGAAGGCCGCCACGGCGTCGGCAAGCCGAACCGCCGCAGCAACGACGGCGACGACGACGCCGCTGCCGCGCGCCCGCGGTGGTGGCGAGTGGCTGTTACGCGGAGAGAAGCCGGCGGCTGTGTGGGTCGCGCACGAAAGCAGGCTACCGAGAAGATAGAGGGCGAGGTCGGAGTAAGTGTGTGCGAGTGGAGGCAAAAGGGAGTCGCCGCAGTGGAGATCGAAGCCGGCGAGGGGCGCCTGGCAAGGATGAGCCACCGCAGCAGCGGTGGCGACGGTGGTTCGCGCAGGAGAGAGAGAGAGAGAGAGAGAGAGAGAGAGAGAGAGGGGGGGGGGGGGGGGGGGGGAGAGAGAGAGAGGAGGGAGGGAGGGAGAGATGATGTGAATGAGGCAGAGAGGGGCGGCGTCGAGGCCACCGGAGCCGAGCTCCGGCCGGCAGCCGAGGGAAATGGCTGGAGAAGGGAGAGAGAAGGTGGGTGGGGAGAAAATGGATATTTGGGGAAGATGGGGGTATATTGGTAAATCACTAATTAGATGATAGGTAATAAAATAATAAATAAAATTGAGATTTTAAATTTGGGTGGTTGATTAATTAAAATAAAAGGGGAGACAATACAATTGGATGGGTAAGACTTAATTAGAAATAATTTAAGAGAGTGGGATATTGAGATATATTATTATTCTTAATTTAGTAATTTCGGATTGAATAACGAAACCAAAGGCTTGGGTGTAAGGATAAGCTATTAATTAATTTAGTGGATATTATTTAATTTGGAGAAACATTGAGATAAAATTAAGTATAGGTCACATAAGTTGGTGAATTTGTGGACTATTAAGGTTGTAGATAATAAAGTTGATAATTAAGGATAATCGGATTTAAAATCGTAGTAATGGATTTAGTGGGTTTGGGAGATTAAATTTAGAAATACCAATACATTAGTTCTATGTGACACTTAATAAACCGTAAGAGGTATTACTATTAATTTAGTAATCATGGAATTATTATTTGTCGTTAATTAAATTAGAGAGTCTCTTGGATTATAAGATAAGTAATTAAGGAAATGAGTTATTGATTATTGGGATGGTATATTTTGTTATCCTTCATGAATTTAGGAATTTATTATAAAATATAGTTATAAAGGTGCAAAAGATGCAGAATAATAATTCATAAATAATTAGGGGTAATTATTTAAAGGAATTATAAATGATTACATTCTTAGTATTAAACTTAAAGGATATGATTAATTGAGACTAATCTTAGTCAAGGGGAAATGTAAATACTCATCCTTTGAGATTAATTCATTCGATAGGTGTACTAAATTCACTACTTTATGTGATTTAGAATATTTTACTTCCCGGAAAGGCGGATCTTATTTGAGACGGAATATTATAGCAAAGGACGACAGGCAAGTTTATCTATTCCCTACCTTTGTTATGCCAATATGCCTTATTTATTTGTTGGATATATTACATGATATTTGAAATGCTGCTTGTAATTCCGATAATTTTATACTCAAGTATTACTGAAGATCGAGCAGAAGCAGCTACTTGAAGATCAGACGTTCACTTCGCGTGTTTATTATCTAATTTTGTTTCATGATATGAGTTTATCCATTGTTCGGGTTACTCACCATCCAAAGAGATTATCAAATTTTCCGACTTTCGAACCCTTATATTGTGTAAGCTTGTAGAAATTATATTATTATTCCGGCACCTTCATTGCTACAAGCCCAATTCGGTTTGCAAATCTTCACTTTGCTTCCGTCTCAAAAGCCTGAATCATTTCTTAGAATCGTTATCTTGAATCAATTAGTTATTTCAACTTATGATTATTCACGTCATTCAAATATCTAGACCCTTAACTAGAATTCATTCATTCTAACAAAGATATAATATTCTTGTAAAATTTTCGGTTAACAACTATTCTATTCTTATTCCCGAAGCGGTACCATTGACTTCAATTCTTGTTGCATTCTCTATCTTATTTAAATCCTAGAGTCCTAATCTTAAAGAGATATATGATCTGTAAAGGGTTTGATAACCAAAACGGATCGACCCTCTCGTTCATTGCTAATTTGGATTACATAGTTTTCGTAATCTATAAGACTTTGATTTTAAATTAGAAAAGGTGCATTGTTCGCTCCAGAAAGTGACTTGGAGTTTTGTTGATAAAAGAGGCATTTCTTGTACTCAGGGGGAAGAATCTTACAAACTGGTCAACACGAATAATTCTAATTCGTGGAAGAGAAGCGTTATTACTGTCTCTGTGTGAGACAACTTAAAGGGTTGAAAATGATAACCCTTATGCTAGCAACACAATGGGGGAAACTGTGTGGCGCCGTTCGAAGTCGCGATCAGACTGCGAAGGCGTTACGGGGTGGTATCTACTTAGTGGCGGTGATCGAGCCATGGAGTGGAACCATCAAGGATGGAGACCAGTGCTATTCTTATTCTTTGATTTATCGAGATCTTTATGTGATTATCAGCAGCTTTCATCTTGAACCTGCTTAATTGTTATATCTGTTTAAACTCCTCGATATACATATATCCGTGATGTTGCACTTGAAATGAGAACTTGCTGAGCAAATCATTTGGTCATACTTGCAATATTTATTTCTTTTAACAGTAAAGACAGAGTATGGCTCGAATAAGGAGGACAATCAGGAAGCGTACCACAGCAAGGGAAAGAGCAAGGCGTGAAGTCAATGCAAGAAGAAGGGTACGAAGACGGACTCTTACATCAAGGGTGTATTACTTTATAATAATATTAGTAGTTGGTACCTTTGGACTTATTATTGTAATCTTAATCTAAGACCATGTGTAAGTGCGTATCGATCCCTGGACTTGTGGGAAGTGTGAGTTGTAATATAAGATGTTTATGTTATGCTATGTTTATGTGGCGACCCAAATTCAGGGGATACGGGTTTGGGGGCGTTACAGATTTGGTATCAGAGCGGTGTTATATCCTTAGGACACGAGAACCTAGGCATATAACTGGTGAGGGTAAGATTCACCAATGAGAGTTGTAAAGATATATATACATTTATATATATCGATTTGTGCGTATGCGGGAGGACATACGAACCAAGTAGACCCTGAGAGTCACTAGACTCTATTAGTTATATGATTAAATATATGCATCTTAAGTAACCCTTAGTGTTATGTGTATAGATGGCAGGATCCGGTGACGTTCGAGGCCGATCTCTCATGGGGTACTCTGACTCTAGCTATGATAGCGACCCTTCGATGGAGATTATCTTTGTGGACAGTGGTTCGGAGGACTCATCGATTCAGATTCTGGAGCCTCCATCTCCTGTGGTTATTGATCTTGTGGACTCTTCTGACTCAGAGATACCCGACTTAGGAGAGCAGATTCAGAGTGAGGGACTAGAGTCACCTTTCCGCTCACTACCTACTATTACTACTGTACCAGCGATCACTACTGATGTTGTCACCACTCCTCCTACTTATGTGACTGCACCTGTTCAGAGGAGCGATGGTGAGCCTGACATTCTAGAGTTACTCAGTTACTTTCAGACTCCTACCTCAGAGGTTTCTACTTATACCCCTGAGTTTGCTGCGATGCCCACCGCTGATAGGTATCGGTTTGAGTTTTCAGTTTCTGCTCCAGTTGCGGAGTTCTCTACTCCATCCTTTGTTACTCCAGCACCGGTTTACTCGGTTCCTGAGCCGAGAGTTTCAGATAGAGCAGCCCGTTGTTACTACTTCGGAGATTCCGGGTCATGCACCGGGTATTCCTATGATATCAGCACCAGTTTCACAGACTCCTACGGGCTCTCTTGGGGCGTCTGCTCCTATGTCACTCGCAGATTGGGCGGATTGGGCTATGATGAGCTCTACTATGCACTCGGATTATATGGCTTTAGCACATCAGTACCAGAGTGTTTCTTGATCAGTATGTGGATTCTGTCTACCCCAGCTGGGATAGTTTTATGACTTTTGGACCTCCTGCTCCTTTCACTGCTCCAGCTGGATAGGGGTTTCTTGCCGAGAGATACTGGGGCGGATATAGTTCATCAGGTTGCCGTTTCTGTGTTCGAGGGACTTCAGTTTGACCTCCAGCACCTTCCTTCCACCAGCACAGGACTTGTTGATGCTACCCTGTTGCCATCCTGGTTGACCTAGCTCGGTCAGAGTTTCTACGCCGGGTGTCCGAGATCTTTGGACGCTGATCCATCGATAGTCTCACCTTTTGCGGATCACATTACTAGCACCAGTGGATTCCGAGTATTACTTTTGCTTATCATATGACTGCTGACATTGTAGTGTTTCGGGATTAGAGAGTCGTGCATATCCTTTTGTTTTGATGCAGACTTGATAGTTTCGATAGTTGATCTTTCTGGCAGTAGTTATGTAGTTAGGTCATGATGTAGATGCAGATATGGCCAGGATGATGGTATTTAATTAGTGATGACTAGACTGATGATGTACTTGTTAGTGATGATCAGACTAGATACGACGGGTTATGGTCCTCTTTTGTACTCGAAACTTGGTATCTATATGATGATTTCTAGTACTATTGATGATGGATGGTTTACTTTTTCTACACGATTATCATGATTACTGCTCGTACTTGCTTTACCATCATCTATATCTTATGATCCTTTGTACTTTATCTATCGAACTTCAAAAAAAAAAAAAGAAAAAAAAAAAAAGAAAAGAGAGAAAAAAAAAAAAAAAAAAGAAAAGAAAAGAATCTCTCTCTTGAATGTTTTTAGAATTTCAACTTCGTTACCATTGATCCTTGCCTACCAATAATTACGAAACCGATTTCAATTGTTTGTATCAATTACATTGAAAATTTGCATCCGTTTACTTTG
>NC_030383.2:25474719-25523175 GCF_001625215.2 Daucus carota subsp. sativus
TTGACCGAAAAACAACTTGTAGCTTCATTATTGACTAGATGAAGTTGTGTAAACAAACTTGTGAGCTTTCATTCCAGGACTCTAAGTTTATGTTGAAGTGAAAATAACTTGTAGCTCATTTCTCGGTTGTTTGAAATTGGAATAACTTGTTAGTTTCCATTCTTGGCGTTTGAGACCGGAAAAACTTGTCGCTTCATATTGACTAGATTGAAGTTGGTAAACAACTTGAGCTTCATTCCGGCTCGTTTGAAGTTGAAAATAAAACTTGTAGCTTCATTTTCTGTTGTTTGAAATTGACATTAAACTTTTAGTTCATTCTCTTTGGCTCCGTTTGAGCCGGGATGGAAACAACTTGTAGCTTATCTTATTGGCACATTGAAGGTTGGAAACAACTTTAGCGTCATTTCCAGACCGTTTGAATGTGAAAACAAACTTGTAGCTTCATTTTCGGATGGTTTTGAAATTGGAATAATTGTAGTTTATTTTGGCTCGTTTGAGCCCGGAGAGACAACCTTGGGAGAACTAATGGCTTAGATTGATGTGGAACAACTTGTAGCTTCATTCCAGACCACTGTTTGAAGTTGAAATGAAAAACAACCTGTAGCTTCATTCTCGTTGTTTGAAATGGAATAAATTGTAGTTTCATTCTTGTACTCGTTTGAGCCGGAACTAACTTGCTAAGCTTCATTTACTTGCTCTTATTGAAGTTGTGAATCTTGTGCTTCCATTCCAGACCTCGTTTGAGTTGAAAAACACTATGTAGCTTCATTTCTGGTTTTGAAATTGGAATCAAACTTGTAGTTTCATCTTGGCCTGTTATGGCTCGATAGACAATCTTAGAAGTGGAAAAAACTTGTAGATTCATTCTCAGACTCGTTTGAATGAAACAACTATGTAGCTTCATTTCGGTGTTTGAAATTGGAATCAACTTGTAGTTTCCTCTTGGACTCGTTTTGAGCCCGGAAACAACTTGTAGCCTTCATTATTGACTAGATTGAAGTTGCGAAACAACTTGGTAGCTCATTCCAGACTCCGTTTGAAGTTGAAAACACACTTGTAGCTTCATTGTCGGTTGTTGAAATTGCGAATTAACTTTGTAGTTTCATCTTCTTGGCCTTGGTGGCACTTAGTTCATTATTTGACTATGATTGAAGTTGGTAAACCTTGTAACTTCATTCCAGAACTACGTTTGAAGTTAAAACAAGACTGTAGCTTCTTTTTCAGTTGTTTGAAAATTGGAATCAACTTGTAGTTCATTCTTGACTGGTTTGAGCCACGTGGAGGAAACGAGTTACTTATGACAGCTTGAAGTTGTAAACAACTTGGAGACTTCATTCCAGACTCGTTGAAGTTGAAAACAAACTTGTAGCTTCCTTTTCGGTTGTTTGAAGTGGAAATTAATTGTTAGTTTCATTCTTGCTCGTTGAGCCCGGGAAACAACTTGTAGCTTCATTATTGTAGATTGAAGTTGGAAACAACTTTGTAGCTTCATCATTCCAGACACTGTTTTGAAGTTGAAACACAACTTGTAGCTTCTTTTTGCCGTTGTTTGAAAACTTGGAATTATTTGTCAGTTTCTTCTGGCCGTTTGAGCCGGACAACAACTTTGTTAGCTTCATTATCTGACTGCTTGACAGTTGTGTTTCTTGTAGCGTTCATTCCAGACTCGTTGATCGTTGAAAACACTGTGCTCATTTTGGTTGTTGTTGCACTTGGAATCAACTTGTAGTTTCATTTCTTGGCTCGTATTGAGCCCGGGAAAACAACTAGATGTGCTTGGAAACAACTTGTAGCTTCTTCCAACCCGTTTGAAGTTGAAAACAACTGTAGCTTTCATTTTCGTTGTTTGAAATTGGAATCAAACTTGTAGTTTATTCTTGGCTCCGTTGAGCGGACAATGGAAAAACCACTTGTAGCTCAATTATTGACTACATTGAGTTGTAAACAACTTGTACGCTTCTTCCAGACCGTTTGAAGTGCAAAACAACTTGTAGTTCATTTCGGTTTTTGAAATGCGGAATAATTGTATGTTTCATTGCTTTGAGTCGTACCTTGTAGCTTTCATTATTGACTAGATTTGAGTTGGACTTCTGTAGCTTCATTCAGACTGTTTGGATTTGAAAACAACATTTAGCTTCATTTTCGGTTGTTGAAAATTGGAATCAACTTTTGTTTCATTCTTGCTCGTTTGAGCCCGGTGGGAGGAAACCAACTTGCTTATGACTAATTGAGTTTGTAAAAAAACTGTGTAGCTTCATTCCACAACCGTTTGAAGTTGAACAACAACTTGTAGCTTCCATTTCGGTTTGTTGAAATTGGAATTATCTTGTCGTTTATTCTTGCCGTTGAGCCGGACCGGAAACAACTTGTCGCTTCTTATTGACTAGCATTGAAGTTGGTAAAAATTGTGCTTTCTTCCAGAACTCCGTTTGAAGTGGAAAACAACTTGTCGCTTCATTTTCGTGTTGTTTGAAATTGGAATCAACTTGTGTTTCATTCTTGACTCTTTAGCCCGGGAGAGTGAAAACAACTTAGATATGACGTTGAGAAACAACTATTGGAGCTTCATCCGATCGTTTGAGTTAAAACAATGTAGACTTCATTTTCGGTTGTTTGAAATTGGAATTACATTTGTAGTTTCATTCTTGACTCGTTTGAGCCGACGAGAAACAACTTGTACGTTCTTATTGACTAGATTGAGTTGTAAACAACTTGTAGCTTCATTCCGAGACTCGTTTTGAAGTTGAAAACAAACTTGTAGCTTCAATTTTCTGGTTGATTGAAACCAAATTGTGGAATTAATTTTAGTTTCACTCTTGCTCGTTTGAGCCCGGAAACAAAATTGTAGCTTCATTATTGACTAGATTGACAGTTGGGGCCTTTGTAGCTTCATTCCAGACCGTTTTGACAGTTGAAACAAACCATGTAGCCCTTCATTTTGCGGTTGTTTGAAATTGGAATTAACTTGTAGTTTCATTCGCCGTTTTGAGCCCGGAGGAAACAACTGAGCTTCTACTGACTTGATAAGTTGGATCTTGTAGCTTCATCCAGACTCGTTTTGAAGTGTGGAAAACAATGAGCCTCAGTTCTTCGGTTGTTTGAAATGGAATCAACTTGTAGTTTCATTCTTGGCTCGTTGGAGCGCCGGAAAACATTACTCATTAGTAATTGAAGTTGGAAACACACTTGTGTTCATTCCAAACCCGTTTGAAGTTGAACAACAACTTGTAGTTCATTTTCGGTTTTGTTTGAAATTGGATTCAACTTGTAGTTATTTGGTCGTTGATTGAACCCGGAAACAACTTGTAGCTTCATTATGACTACATTGAAGTTGGAAACAACTTGTAGCTTCATTCCAGACCCGTTTGAAGTTGAAAACAACTTGTACCTTCATTTTCGGTTGTTTGAAATTGGAATCAACTTGTAGTTTCATTCTTGGCCTTGTAGCTTCATTATTGACTAGATTGAAGTTGGAACAACTTATAACTTCATTCCAAACACGGTTTGAAATTTTTATAACAACTTTTAGCTTCTTTTTTCGGTTGTTTGAAATTGAATCAACTTGTAGTTTCATTCTTGACTCGTTTGAGCCCGTAAACAACTTGTAGCTTCATATTGACTAGATTGAAGTTGTAAACACTTGGAGCTTCATTCCAGACTCGTTTGAAGTTGAAAACAACTTGTAGCTTCATTTTCGGTTGTTTGAAATTGGAATTAATTTGTAGTTTCATTCTTGGCTCGTTTGAGCCCGGAAAACAACTTGTAGCTTCATTATTGGCTAGATTGAAGTTGGAAACAACTTGTAGCTTCATTCCAGACACGTTTGAAGTTGAAAACAACTTGTAGCTTCATTTTCGGTTGTTTGAAATTGGAATTAATTTGTAGTTTCATTCTTGACCGTTTGAGCCCGGAAACGGAAACAACTTGTCGCTTCATTACTGACTTATGAAGTTTGTGTTTCTTAGCTTCATTCCAGACTCGTTTGAAGTTGAAAACAACATGTAGCTTCATTTTCGTTGTTTGAAATTGGAATCAACTTGTAGTTTCATTCTTGGCTCGTTTGAGCCCGGAAACAACTTAGATTGAAGTTGGAAACAACTTGTAGATTCATTCCAAACCCGTTTGAAGTTGAAAACAACTTGTAGCTTCATTTTCGGTTGTTTGAAATTGGAATCAACTTGTAGTTTTATTCTTGGCTCGTTTGAGCCCGAAGGGAATGGGAAGGGGACAACAACTTGTAGCTTCATTATTGACTACATTGAAGTTGGAAACAAACTTGTAGCTTCATTCCAGACCCGTTTGAAGTTGAAAACAACTTGTACCTTCATTTTCGGTTGTTTGAAATTGGAATCAACTTGTAGTTTTCATTCTTGGCCTTGTAGCTCATTATTGACTAGATTGAAGTTGGGAAACAACTTATAACTTCATTCCAAACACGTTTGAATTTTAAAAACAAACTTTTAGCTTCTTTTTCGGTTGTTTGAAATTGGAATCAACTTGTAATTTCATTCTTGACTCGTTTGAGCACGAAAACAACTTGTAGTTTCATTATTGACTAGATTGAAGTTGTAAACAACTTGGAGCTTCATCCAGACTCGTTTGAAGTTGAAAACAACTTGTAGCTTCATTTTCGGTGTTTGAAGTTTGGAATTAATTTGTAGTTTCATTCTTGGCTCGTTTGAGCCGGAAACAACTTGTAGCTTCATTATTGGCTAGATTGAAGTTGGAAACAACTTGTAGCTTCATTCATACACGTGTTGAAGTTGAAAACAACCTTGTAGCTTCATTTTCAGTGTTTGAAATTGGAATTAATTGTAGTTTCCATTCTTGGCCGTTTGAGCCCGGGGAAACAACTTGTAGCTTCATTACTGACTTGATTGACGTTGTGTTTCTTGTAGCTTCATTCCAGACTGTTTGAAGTTGAAAACAACATGTAGCTTCATTTTCGGTTGTTTGAAAATTGGAATCAACTTGTAGTTTCATTCTTGGCTCGTTTGAGCCCCGGAAACAACTTAGATTGAAGTTGGAAACAACTTGTAGCTTCATTCCAAACCCGTTTGAAGTTGAAAACAACTTGTAGCTTCATTTTCGGTTGTTTGGAATTGGAATCAACTTGTAGTTTCATTCTTGGCTCGTTTGAGCCCGAAAACAACTTGTAGCTTCATTATTGACTAGATTGAAGTTGTAAACAACTTGGAGCTTCATTCCAGACTCGTTTGAAGTTGAAAACAACTTGTAGCTTCATTTTTGGTTGTTTGAAATTGGAATTAATTTGTAGTTTCATTCTTGGCCGTTTGAGCTCGGAAACAACTTGTAGCTTCATTATTGACTAGATTGAAGTTGTGTTTCTTGTAGCTTCATTCCAGACTCGTTTGAAGTTGAAAACAACATGTAGCTTCATTTTCGGTTGTTTGAAATTGGAATCAACTTGTAGTTTCATTCTTGGCTCGTTTGAGCCCGGAAACAACTTAGATTGAAGTTGGAAACAACTTGTAGCTTCATTCCAAACCCGTTTGAAGTTGAAAACAACTTGTAGCTTCATTATCGGTTGTTTGAAATTGGAATCAACTTGTAGTTTTATTCTTGGCTCGTTTGAGCCCGGAAACAACTTGTAGCTTCATTATTGACTACATTGAAGTTGGAAACAACTTGTAGCTTCATTCCAGACCCGTTTGAAGTTTGAAAACAACTTGTAGCTTCATTTTCGGTTGTTTGAAATTGGAATCAACTTGTAGTTTCATTCTTGGCCTTGTAGCTTCATTATTGACTAGATTGAAGTTGGAAACAACTTATAACTTCATTCCAGACACGTTTGAATTTTAAAACAACTTTTAGCTTCATTTTCGGTTGTTTGAAATTGGAATCAGCTTGTAGTTTCATTCTTGACTCGTTTGAGCACGAAAACAACTTGTAGTTTCATTATTGACTAGATTGAAGTTGTAAACAACTTGGAGCTTCATTCCAGACTCGTTTGAAGTTGAAAACAACTTGTAGCTTCATTTTCGGTTGTTTGAAATTGGAATTAATTTGTAGTTTCATTCTTGGCTCGTTTGAGCCCGGAAACAACTTTGTAGCTTCATTATTGGCTAGATTGAAGTTGGAAACAACTTGTAGCTTCATTCCAGACACGTTTGAAGTTGAAACAACTTGTAGCTTCATTTTCGGTTGTTTGAAATTGGAATTAATTTGTAGTTTCATTCTTGACCGTTTGAGCCCGGAAACAACTTGTAGCTTCATTACTGACTTGATTGAAGTTGTGTTTCTTGTAGCTTCATTCCAGACTCGTTTGAAGTTGAAAACAACATGTAGCTTCATTTTCGGTTGTTTGAAATTGGAATCAACTTGTAGTTTCATTCTTGGCTCGTTTGAGCCCGGAAACAACTTAGATTGAAGTTGGAAACAACTTGTAGATTCATTCCAAACCCGTTTCAAGTTGAAAACAACTTGTAGCTTCATTTTCGGTTGTTTGAAATTGGAATCAACTTGTAGTTTTATTCTTGGCTCGTTTGAACCCGGAAACAACTTGTAGCTTCATTATTGACTACATTGAAGTTGGAAACAACTGTAGCTTCATTCCAGACCCGTTTGAAGTTGAAAACAACTTGTACCTTCATTTTCGGTTGTTTGAAATTGGAATCAACTTGTAGTTTCATTCTTGGCCTTGTAGCTTCATTATTGACTAGATTGAAGTTGGAAACAACTTATAACTTCATTCCAAACACGTTTGAATTTTATAACAACTTTTAGCTTCTTTTTCGGTTGTTTGAAATTGGAATCAACTTGTAGTTTCATTCTTGACTCGTTTGAGCCCGTAAACAACTTGTAGCTTCATTATTGACTAGATTGAGTTGTAAACAACTTGGAGCTTCATTCCAGACTCGTTTGAAGTTGAAAACAACTTGTAGCTTCATTTTCGGTTGTTTGAAATTGGAATTAATTTGTAGTTTCATTCTTGGCTCGTTTGAGCCCGGAAACAACTTGTAGCTTCATTATTGGCTAGATTGAAGTTGGAAACAACTTGTAGCTTCATTCCAGACACGTTTGAAGTTGGAAACAACTTGTAGCTTCATTTTCGGTTGTTTGAAATTGGAATTAATTTGTAGTTTCATTCTTGACCGTTTGAGCCCGGAAACAACTTGTAGCTTCATTACTGACTTGATTGAAGTTGTGTTTCTTGTAGCTTCATTCCAGACTCGTTTGAAGTTGAAAACAACATGTAGCTTCATTTTCGGTTGTTTGAAATTGGAATCAACTTGTAGTTTCATTCTTGGCTCGTTTGAGCCCGGAAACAACTTAGATTGAAGTTGAAAACAACTTGTAGATTCATTCCAAACCCGTTTGAAGTTGAAAACAACTTGTAGCTTCATTTTCGGTTGTTTGAAATTGGAATCAACTTGTAGTTTTATTCTTGGCTCGTTTGAGCCCGGAAACAACTTGTAGCTTCATTATTGACTACATTGAAGTTGGAAACAACTTGTAGCTTCATTCCAGACCCGTTTGAAGTTGAAAACAACTTGTACCTTCATTTTCGGTTGTTTGAAATTGGAATCAACTTGTAGTTTCATTCTTGGCCTTGTAGCTTCATTATTGACTAGATTGAAGTTGGAAACAACTTATAACTTCATTCCAAACACGTTTGAATTTTAAAACAACTTTTAGCTTCTTTTTCGGTTGTTTGAAATTGGAATCAACTTGTAATTTCATTCTTGACTCGTTTGAGCACGAAAACAACTTGTAGTTTCACTATTGACTAGATTGAAGTTGTAAACAACTTGGAGCTTCATTCCAGACTCGTTTGAAGTTGAAAACAACTTGTAGCTTCATTTTCGGTTGTTTGAAGTTGGAATTAATTTGTAGTTTCATTCTTGGCTCGTTTGAGCCCGGAAACAACTTGTAGCTTCATTATTGGCTAGATTGAAGTTGGAAACAACTTGTAGCTTCATTCCATACACGTTTGAAGTTGAAAACAACTTGTAGCTTCATTTTCAGTTGTTTGAAATTGGAATTAATTTGTAGTTTCATTCTTGGCCGTTTGAGCCCGGAAACAACTTGTAGCTTCATTACTGACTTGATTGAAGTTGTGTTTCTTGTAGCTTCATTCCAGACTCGTTTGAAGTTGAAAACAACATGTAGCTTCATTTTCGGTTCTTTGAAATTGGAATCAACTTGTAGTTTCATTCTTGGCTCGTTTGAGCCCGGAAACAACTTAGATTGAAGTTGGAAACAACTTGTAGCTTCATTCTTGGCTCGTTTGAGCCCAGAAACAACTTGTAGCTTCATTATTGACTACATTGAAGTTGGAAACAACTTGTAGCTTCCTTCCAGACCCGTTTGAAGTTGAAAACAACTTGTAGCTTCATATTCGGTTGTTTGAAATTGGAATTAATTTGTAGTTTCATTCTTGGCCGTTTGAGCTCGGAAACAACTTGTAGCTTCATTATTGACTAGATTGAAGTTGTGTTTCTTGTAGCTTCATTCCAGACTCGTTTGAAGTTGAAAACAACATGTAGCTTCATTTTCGGTTGTTTGAAATTGGAATCAACTTGTAGTTTCATTCTTGGTTCGTTTGAGCCCGGAAACAACTTAGATTGAAGTTGGAAACAACTTGTAGCTTCATTCCAAACCCGTTTGAAGTTGAAAACAACTTGTAGCTTCATTTTCGGTTGTTTGAAATTGGAATCAACTTGTAGTTTTATTCTTGGCTCGTTTGAGCCCGGAAACAACTTGTAGCTTCATTATTGACTACATTGAAGTTGGAAACAACCTGGAGCTTTATTCCATACTCGTTTGAAGTTGAAAACAACTTGTAGCTTCATTTTCGGTTGTTTGAAATTGGAATCAACTTGTAGTTTCATTCTTGGCCGTGTAGCTTCATTATTGACTACATTGAAGTTGGAAACAACTTGTAGCTTCATTCCAGACTCGTTTGAATTTTAAAACAACTTGTAGCTTCATTTTTGGTTGTTTGAAATTGGAATCAACTTGTAGTTTCGTTCTTGGCTCGTTTGAGCCCGGAAACAACTTGTATCTTCATTATTGACTAGATTGAAGTTGGAAACAACTAGTAGCTTCATTCCAGACTCGTTTGAATTTTAAAACAACTTGTAGCTTCATTTTCTGTTGTTTGAAATTGGAATCAACTTGTGGTTTCATTCTTGACTCGTTTGAGCCCGAAAACAACTTGTAGCTTCATTATTGACTAGATTGAAGTTGTAAACAACTTGTAGCTTCATTCCAGACTCGTTTGAAGTTGAAAACAATTTGTAGCTTCATTTTCGGTTGTTTGAAGTTGGAATTAATTTGTAGTTTCATTCTTGGCTCGTTTGAGCCTGGAAACAACTTGTAGCTTCATTATTGACTAGATTGAAGTTGGAAACAACTTGTAGCTTCATTCCAGACACGTTTGAAGTTCAAAACAACTTGTAGCTTCATTTTCGGTTGTTTGAAATTGGAATTAATTTGTAGTTTCATTCTTGACTCGTTTGAGCCCGGAAACAACTTGTAGGTTTATTAGTGACTAGATTGAAGTTGTAAAAAACTTGTAGCTTCATTCCAGACTCGTTTGAATTTTAAAACAATTTGTAGCTTCATTTTCTGTTCTTTGAAATTGGAATCAACTTGTAGTTTCATTCTTGACTCGTTTCAGCCCGAAAACAACTTGTAGCTTCATTCCAGACTCGTTTGAAGTTGAAAACAACTTGTAACTTCATTTTCGGTTGTTTGAAATTGGAATCAACTTGTAGTTTCATTCTTGGCTCGTTTAAGCCCGGAAACAACTTAGATTGAAGTTGGAAACAACTTGTAACTTCATTCCAAACCCGTTTGAAGTTGAAAACAACTTGTAGCTTCATTTTCGGTTGTTTGAAATTGGAATCAACTTGTAGTTTTATTCTTGGCTCGTTTGAGCCCGGAAACAACTTGTAGCTTCATTATTGACTATATTGAAGTTGGAAACAACTTGTAGCTTCATTCCAGACCCGTTTGAAGTTGAAAACAACTTGTAGCTCCATTTTCGGTTGTTTGAAATTGGAATCAACTTGTAGTTTCATTCTTGTCCTTGTAGCTTCATTATTGACTAGATTGAAGTTGGAAACAACTTATAACTTCATTCCAGACACGTTTGAATTTTAAAACAACTTTTAGCTTCATTTTCGGTTGTTTGAAATTGGAATCAACTTGTAGTTTCATTCTTGACTCGTTTGCGCACGAAAACAACTTGTAGTTTCATTATTGACTAGATTGAAGTTGTAAACAACTTGGAGCTTCATTCCAGACTCGTTTGAAGTTGAAAACAACTTGTAGCTTCATTTTCGGTTGTTTGAAATTGGAATTAATTTGTAGTTTCATTCTTGGCTCGTTTGAGCCCGAAAACAACTTGTAGCTTCATTATTGGCTAGATTGAAGTTGGAAACAACTTGTAGCTTCATTCCAGACACGTTTGAAGTTGAAAACAACTTGTAGCTTCATTTTCGGTTGTTTGAAATTGGAATTAATTTGTAGTTTCATTCTTGGCCGTTTGAGCCCGGAAACAACTTGTAGCTTCATTACTGACTTGATTGAAGTTGTGTTTCTTGTAGCTTCATTCCAGACTCGTTTGAAGTTGATAACAACATGTAGCTTCATTTTCGGTTGTTTGAAATTGGAATCAACTTGTAGTTTCATTCTTGGCTCGTTTGAGCCCGGAAACAACTTAGATTGAAGTTGGAAACAACTTGTAGCTTCATTCTTGGCTCGTTTGAGCCCAGAAACAACTTGTAGCTTCATTATTGACTACATTGAAGTTGGAAACAACTTGTAGCTTCCTTCCAGACCCGTTTGAAGTTGAAAACAACTTGTAGCTTCATATTCGGTTGTTTGAAATTGGAATTAATTTGTAGTTTCATTCTTGGCCGTTGGGCTCGGAAACAACTTGTAGCTTCATTATTGACTAGATTGAAGTTGTGTTTCTTGTAGCTTCATTCCAGACTCGTTTGAAGTTGAAAACAACATGTAGCTTCATTTTCGGTTGTTTGAAATTGGAATCAACTTGTAGTTTCATTCTTGGCTCGTTTGAGCCCGGAAACAACTTAGATTGAAGTTGGAAACAACTTGTAGCTTCATTCTAAACCCGTTTGAAGTTGAAAACAACTTGTAGCTTCATTTTCGGTTGTTTGAAATTGGAATCAACTTGTAGTTTTATTCTTGGCTCGTTTGAGCCCGGAAACAACTTGTAGCTTCATTATTGACTACATTGAAGTTGGAAACAACCTGGAGCTTCATCCCATACTCGTTTGAAGTTGAAAACAACTTGTAGCTTCATTTTCGGTTGTTTGAAATTGGAATTAATTTGTAGTTTCATTCTTGGCCGTTTGAGCTCGGAAACAACTTGTAGCTTCATTATTGACTAGATTGAAATTGTGTTTCTTGTAGCTTCATTCCAGACTCGTTTGAAGTTGAAAACAACATGTAGCTTCATTTTCGGTTGTTTGAAATTGGAATCAACTTGTAGTTTCATTCTTGGCTCGTTTGAGCCCGGAAACAACTTAGATTGAAGTTGGAAACAACTTGTAGCTTTATTCCAAACCCGTTTGAAGTTGAAAACAACTTGTAGCTTCATTTTCGGTTGTTTGAAATTGGAATCAACTTGTAGTTTTATTCTTGGCTCGTTTGAGCCCGGAAACAACTTGTAGCTTCATTATTGACTACATTGAAGTTGGAAACAACTTGTAGCTTCATTCCAGACCCGTTTGAAGTTGAAAACAACTTGTAGCTTCATTTTCGGTTGTTTGAAATTGGAATCAACTTGTAGTTTCATTCTTGGCCTTGTAGCTTCATTATTGACTAGATTGAAGTTGGAAACAACTTATAACTTCATTCCAGACACGTTTGAATTTTAAAACAACTTTTAGCTTCATTTTCGGTTGTTTGAAATTGGAATCAACTTGTAGTTTCATTCTTGGCCGTGTAGCTTCATTATTGACTACATTGAAGTTGGAAACAACTTGTAGCTTCATTCCAGACTCGTTTGAATTTTAAAACAACTTGTAGCTTCATTTTTGGTTGTTTGAAATTGGAATCAACTTGTAGTTTCGTTCTTGGCTCGTTTGAGCCCGGAAACAACTTGTATCTTCATTATTGACTAGATTGAAGTTGGAAACAACTTGTAGCTTCATTCCAGACTCGTTTGAATTTTAAAACAACTTGTAGCTTCATTTTTTGTTGTTTGAAATTGGAATCAACTTGTAGTTTCATTCTTGACTCGTTTGAGCCCGAAAACAACTTGTAGCTTCATTATTGACTGGATTGAAGTTGTAAACAACTTGTAGCTTCATTCCAGACTCGTTTGAAGTTGAAAACAATTTGTAGCTTCATTTTCGGTTGTTTGAAGTTGGAATTAATTTGTAGTTTCATTCTTGGCTCGTTTGAGCCTGGAAACAACTTGTAGCTTCATTATTGACTAGATTGAAGTTGTAAACAACTTGTAGCTTCATTCCAGACTCGTTTGAATTTTAAAACAATTTGTAGCTTCATTTTCTGTTCTTTGAAATTGGAATCAACTTGTAGTTTCATTCTTGACTCGTTTCAGCCCGAAAACAACTTGTAGCTTCATTCCAGACTCGTTTGAAGTGGAAAACAACTTGTAACTTCATTTTCGGTTGTTTGAAATAGGAATCAACTTGTAGTTTCATTCTTGACTCGTTTGAGCCCGGAAACAACTTGTAGCTTCATTATTGACTAGATTGAAGTTTGAAACAACTTGTAGCTTCATTCCAGGCTCGTTTGAAGTTGAAAACAACTTGTAGCTTCATTTTCGGTTGTTTGAAATTGGAATCAACTTGTAGTTTCATTCTTGACTCGTTTGAGTCCGGAAACAACTTGTAGCTTCATTATTGACTAGATTGAAGTTGGAAACAACTTGTAGCTTCATTCCAGGCTCGTTTGAAGTTGAAAACAACTTGTAGCTTCATTTTCTGTTGTTTGAAATTGGAATCAACTTGTAGTTTCATTCTTTACTCGTTTGAGCCCGGAAACAACTTGTAGCTTCATTATTGACTAGATTGAAGTTGGAAACAACTTGTAGCTTCATTCCAGGCTCGTTTGAAGTTGAAAATAACTTGTAGCTTCATTTTCTGTTGTTTGAAATTGGAATCAACTTGTAGTTTCATTCTTGGCTCGTTTGAGCCCGGAAACAACTTGTAGCTTCATTATTGACTAGATTGAAGTTGGAAACAACTTGTAGCTTCATTCCAGGCTCGTTTGAAGTTGAAAATAACTTGTAGCTTCATTTTCTGTTGTTTGAAATTGGAATCAACTTGTAGTTTCATTCTTGGCTCGTTTGAGCCCGGAAACAACTTGTAGCTTAATTATTGACTACATTGAAGTTGGAAACAACTTATAGCTTCATTCCAGACTCGTTTGAATTTTAAAACAACTTGTAGCTTCATTTTCGGTTGTTTGAAATTGGAATCAACTTGTAGTTTCATTTTTGGCTCGTTTGAGCCCGGAAACAACTTAGATTGATGTCGGAAACAACTTGTAGCTTCATTCCAGACCCGTTTGAAGTTGAAAACAACTTGTAGCTTCATTCTCGGTTGTTTGAAATTGGAATCAACTTGTAGTTTCATTCTTGGCTCGTTTGAGCCTGGAAACAACTTGTAGCTTCATTATTGACTACATTGAAGTTGGAAACAACTTGTAGCTTCATTCCAGACCCGTTTGAAGTTGAAAACAACTTGTAGCTTCATTTTCGGTTGTTTGAAATTGGAATCAACTTGTAGTTTCATTCTTGGCCTTGTAGCTTCATTATTGACTAAATTGAAGTTGGAAACAACTTATAACTTCATTCCAGACTCGTTTGAATTTTAAAACAACTTATAGCTTCATTTTCGGTTTTTTGAAATTGGAATCAACTTGTAGTTTCATTCTTGACTCGTTTGAGCCCGAAACAACTTGTAGCTTCATTATTGACTAGATTGAAGTTGTAAACAACTTGGAGCTTCATTCCAGACTCGTTTGAAGTTGAAAACAACTTGTAGCTTCATTTTCGGTTGTTTGAAATTGGAATTAATTTGTAGTTTCATTCTTGGCCGTTTGAGCTCGGAAACAACTTGTAGCTTCATTATTGACTAGATTGAAGTTGTGTTTCTTGTAACTTCATTCCAGACTCGTTTGAAGTTGAAAACAACATGTAGCTTCATTTTCAGTTGTTTGAAATTGGAATCAACTTGTAGTTTCATTCTTGACTGGTTTGAGCCCGGAAACAACTTAGATTGAAGTTGTAAACAACTTGGAGCTTCATTCCAGACTCGTTTGAAGTTGAAAACAACTTGTAGCTTCATTTTCGGTTGTTTGAAATTGGAATTAATTTGTAGTTTCATTCTTGGCTCGTTTGAGCCCGGAAACAACTTGTAGCTTCATTATTGACTAGATTGAAATTGTAAACAACTTGTAGCTTCATTCCAGACACGTTTGAAGTTGAAAACAACTTGTAGCTTCATTTTTGGTTGTTTGAAATTGGAATTAATTTGTAGTTTCATTCTTGACTCGTTTGAGCCCGGAAACAACTTGTAGCTTCATTATTGACTAGATTGAAGTTGTGTTTCTTGTAGCTTCATTCCAGACTCGTTTGAAGTTGAAAACATGTAGCTTCATTTTGGGTTGTTTGAAATTGGAATCAACTTGTAGTTTCATTTTTGGCTCGTTTGAGCCCGGAAACAACTTAGATTGATGTTGGAAACAACTTGTAGCTTCATTCCAGACCCGTTTGAAGTTGAAAACAACTTGTAGCTTCATTCTCGGTTGTTTGAAATTGGAATCAACTTGTAGTTTCATTCTTGGCTCGTTTGAGCCCGGAAACAACTTGTAGCTTCATTATTGACTACATTGAAGTTGGAAACAACTTGTAGCTTCATTCCAGACCCGTTTGAAGTTGAAAACAACTTGTAGTTCATTTTCGGTTGTTTGAAATTGGAATCAACTTGTAGTTTCATTCTTGGCCTTGTAGCTTCATTATTGACTAGATTGAAGTTGGAAACAACTTATAACTTCATTCCAGACTCGTTTGAATTTTAAAACAACTTATAGCTTCATTTTCGGTTGTTTGAAATTGGAATCAACTTGTAGTTTCATTCTTGACTCGTTTGAGCCCGAAAACAACTTGTAGCTTCATTATTGACTAGATTGAAGTTGTAAACAACTTGGAGCTTCATTCCAGACTCGTTTGAAGTTGAAAACAACTTGTAGCTTCATTTTCAGTTGTTTGAAATTGGAATTAATTTGTAGTTTCATTCTTGGCCGTTTGAGCACGGAAACAACTTGTAGCTTCATTATTGACTAGATTGAAGTTGTGTTTCTTGTAGCTTCATTCCAGACTCGTTTGAAGTTGAAAACAACATGTAGCTTCATTTTCGGTTGTTTGAAATTGGAATCAACTTGTAGTTTCATTCTTGACTCGTTTGAGCCCGGAAACAACTTAGATTGAAGTTGTAAACAACTTGGAGCTTCATTCCAGACTCGTTTGAAGTTGAAAACAACTTGTAGCTTCATTTTCGGTTGTTTGAAATTGGAATTAATTTGTAGTTTCATTCTTGACTCGTTTGAGCCCGGAAACAACTTGTAGCTTCATTATTGACTAGATTGAAGTTGTAAACAACTTGTAGCTTCATTCCAGACACGTTTGAAGTTGAAAACAACTTGTAGCTTCATTTTCGGTTGTTTGAAATTGGAATTAATTTGTAGTTTCATTCTTGACTCGTTTGAGCCCGGAAACAACTTGTAGCTTCATTATTGACTAGATTGAAGTTGTGTTTCTTGTAGCTTCATTCCAGACTCGTTTGAAGTTGAAAACAACATGTAGCTTCATTTTGGGTTGTTTGAAATTGGAATCAACTTGTAGTTTCATTCTTGGCTCGTTTGAGCCCGGAAACAACTTAGATTGAAGTTGGAAACAACTTGTAGCTTCATTCCAGACCCGTTTGAAGTTGAAAACAACTTGTAGCTTCATTCTTGGTTGTTTGAAATTGGAATCAACTTGTAGTTTCATTCTTGGCTCGTTGGAGCCCGGAAACAACTTGTAGCTTCATTATTGACTACATTGAAGTTGGAAACAACTTGTAGCTTCATTCCAGACCCGTTTGAAGTTGAAAACAACTTGTAGTTCATTTTCGGTTGTTTGAAATTGGAATCAACTTGTAGTTTCATTCTTGGCCTTGTTGTGACAGCCCTCAAATCCGGGGGTCTGGATTTGGTGCCACTAAAACAAAAACAATTGAAAACCTGTATTTGCGGAAGAAGGTAAAACGGATATTTGAAAATCTGGAAAATTTTAAAAGAGATTTAAATCAAATCACTTTGACCCCCTAAAAACAGGATCGCTAATAGGTTACAGCATTGAAATTAGAAACCAAAATGCTAAATCTTATTACAAACTTAAACTACATTATCATCTAAACTTCGATAAGAAGAATAACTGATAACCAAATAAATAAATCTATTTACAACTGGACTGAAATAAATCAATTCTAACCAGAACTACTCTTGTAAACATCTCCCTGGCAATCTCGTCTAGCATCAATCTTACGCGCAGCTTATACAGGTGACATCTCAATCCCTAGCTGAAAGGGTTAGAAATAATAGCAAGAGTGAGCGAAAATGCTCAGCAAGATAATAAGAAAGGCAAGAGCCACAAGATATAATTTCTTTTGAATGAAATCAGAGTATTTGAAATAAAGCAAACTTTTGAAGTAAATCATAACAGTTGTAACTCAAAGATTAGCACAGCAACAACAAGGAAGAATGAGCAACTAGAAGGCTCAACAATATATATATATATAAAATGCTTAAATGTAAAGCATTAATAAGTGCTATCCTTCTGGAAGTAAAGAGATAAGAAACAGTAGTATCCAATGGAAAACAAAAGCAATATTAGCTTAAGTAATCAAATCATAAATTTTGATTGAAACTTCCACTGACGGGTGTACTATCACAGCTGATCAGCACGTGTAATAGTACGGGATCACACTTCGTAGAAGCATGTCCTAATTCACAGGTACCAAATATAAGGCAACACATTGGCCTTTGGCAGCAAAGTATTATCATATTTCAATAATACCCAAATAGCCCTTCACTGGACCGCCGTCCCGGCCTCTTACGCAAAAAAAATGTTTTATTTTTCTTAGGGAGTTGAATCACTCAACTCTCTCGATCAACAAACTCGCCATTTCACATGGTCCGGAGTAATCATATCAACTGATGGCAACATAACTAGAATAGTTAGCTATTTGCTAATTATGAATTTCAACTCGGTACTATTTGGAGTATATCTGGATAGCATAGTTTTCCACTATCTATCTTAGAAGTAATTCGAGAATTCTAGTAGAATGATTACTAGAATGTAGTGAATTCAATCATTGGAATGTATTGAATTCAATCATTATTTGAGTATCTGTATGGTATATGGAATATCGAACAACAGTTAAATTCCAAGCATATGATATTCTATGAATTGAAGTCCAGAATATAATAATTGCATTGGCAATAATTAAAGGTTGTGGAATAAAATCACTTGCTCTTAATAAATAACAGAAGAATAGAAATACTTGCCTTTGACAGAAACAGGTGACACACAGTCACCTACTCGAGATTCCTAGATTGGCCTCAATCGCTAATTCTGAAATGACTATAATCTATTGGACTATCTTACGGCACAATATCGCCTTATCAAAATATTTCTGACTTGCCTTGCCACGCTATTTGCTTGCTTCTGACAATCGTTGATGCACGCGTCTCGAGAGACTATATATCAAAGCAGTATAATATTTCAGTTGAAAGCAATCCAGAAAGTCGTCAATTCGCAGAATCAAAATTATATTACTACCCTTCGTAATATAATCATATAATATATACAAATAATATATACACATAGTATCAGACAGTTGAACAAGTAATCACCTTGGCACGTAACACATAATTTACATGCTTTGATATTTATATCAATATAAATATAAACTAGTAAATCATGTATATAATCTTATATATGATCATATACAAACAACTAATCACATTAAAACACAACCATGTATATTATCCAAATCTGAATTACAAGTCCACTTGTAATCCAATCACATAATCAGCTCGGAATCTCATCAAACTAATTAATAAAATACTATAATTTTGGACACCGTGTATTTTAAAATTGAGCAAACCTCAAATCAATAACACAGCAATCTCTGCACAAAATAGTCTACTTTATTCTGCTATTTCAATTAAATATACAATAAATCCTCATAGTAGAAAACTAATTCTTGAAATAAAAATAATTCCTCGAACTAGAGAATTAATCCTCAACATATCAATTTAATCCTCAAAGTGAAGTGGACTATCCCGGGGTCGCACTCTTCAAAAATCAACAACAAGATCTCCATTTCAATGCTCTATTTTCTAGTATTTTTCAAAATTCCATAACTAATCATCTTCACATGAAACCTTTTCCATTTTAACCTCTGACATGATATCTTGCTATCCTCAAAATTTCAGCTTAAACCAATTAGTATAGCTAGTTCAAATACTCGCTCAAAGATGGTACTCAAATTTATCTCAGCGAGTCAAAGCAGAATTTTTTTTATCATTGTCACAGCCACGCTCCAAAATTCACTGTAAATCGTAGGATTGTCATTTTGACATGAAACCACCTCTGGGATCTTCTATACTCAGTACACTATCATCTCTTAAAATTTCAAATCGAATTAAGGTGTTTAGCTAGGTGAAACATTGCTCCAAAGTTCAGTGTTTAGTAATTCCGTAGGTTATTGACAACCTATACTAAAACTGACATAACTCCTAGCTCGTTACTCCGATTGATGCAAAATCAGCGGCCAAATAAACTAGGAATCATAAACTACAACTTCCATTCAATGGTCGATCACCCAATCAAAATAAAACTTCTCCGAAACAGTACTCCAAAAACAGAACAGCAAACTGAATTTAAAAGTTTATACCTTCTATCCAACATATTGCAACCTCACACGACTATCCCCCACCTTTACTACAACTACCAGACCTGTAATTTGGCTTCCCCGACCCCTTTTGTCCTTAACTCCAGCTCATATACACAAACAACACCTACACCTGAATTCAAGACTTGATCCATCTCCCTTCCCTCATAAACTTCCGACCTCAAATCATCATAACCTTCATCCATCACCCAATCTTCGCTTCAGCCCTCTCTATAACCCCACGATCAGCGCTGCAACACAACAATATAATCACCGAACACGACACCAGCCACCAGCCCTCCTTTCTCCTTTAATCACCACACAATTCCCAGCCTTTCCCTGTTCATTTAACAACTACAAACACCAGCAGATTTCAACCCAATCAGAATCATAACCCTCACCAATCTCTCACTGTCACTGACTCTCTTCTTTGGACTAACTATCCCTGTTTCACTTTCAACTCAAACACATACTATCGCCTGTAATTTCACAAACCATCACTATAATCCATCGAGCCCAGCCCACCCACCATAATCGAATTCACCCAGCTTTCAACTCCGCTCTGCAGCCTCTGTAATCTCATCTCAACTACAACCAATCCCGGGGACTAACAAACCATCCACCACCACGTCTTTCTCCCCTCGTGCACCCTCTTCAGCCATCGACTCTCACCTCCGCCCGATGACTACAATTTCTGCCAAACCCACATCTCCGAATCTGGCAGCGTCGCCGCGACCCTGAAGCCACCTATCGCCGACTATAAAAACCTCGACACCACCTCCGATTCAATACAATCCAAACACCACCAGCCCCCATCTGTGGTTCACGCAACAACACAAACACACGCACAGACGTGTGTATATACACGTATACGAACACACAGACTTAATCTTTACCACCGGGAAGCAATCGATTGGGAATAAAAGAAGAAAGTGAAGAACCCTGATTAAGCCGCCTCTGCTCTTTTTCTTTCGACCGCCCCAAAACTAATTACAGTCTCTTAGATTACTCTGTTTTCTTTTCTTTTATTCCCCACGCAACTGCAGCGTGTACTACTAGTCTACTACACATGTACACCTCACTTATTTATAAACATAACAGATATATTATTTTTAAGAAAGTTTATTTTATATGTATAAAAACTCTTAACTAGCACATCTCGAATTAATACTATTTTTAATAATATATAAGAATTCAGGGATCCAAAATCTATTCACAGATTTAAAAATAAAATTTTACAAAAATTCTAAATACCCTGAATACACAATATTTGCAAAAAGAATATTTTCAAAGTCTTTCTCTACTTTCACGAATAGTACTCAAAATAAATTTTAAATTGCAAATTATTAAAATAATCATTTGCAAAAATTCAAATACTTTTGAATCCGACAAAATATAAAAATATCAAAACTAGAATATTTTGGTAGTTTTAATCCGACAAAACTTTTGGGCTCAAATCAAAATAATTATTGATTTTGAAATCAAAAGAAAATAAAATAATTCAAAACTATAAATCCACAGCTCACATCAAAAGTAAATAATTAAAATTGCACATAAACATTTAATCACATATTTAAATCTCACCAAATTTTCAAATAATACAATCATTCACATAATTGCAATAACTCATATAATTGTTTTTGAAAATCCAACAATCAGAATAAAATATAAAATTTTATTCCAGCTCTTTTCGAAAATTAATAACAATTAATAAATAATTGCAGAAAATTCTAAGTCGTCACAGACTTCCCCCCTTATAAGGATTCCGTCCTCGGAATCCGCGAAGAAAGAATGAGAGCATACTTTTTCTTGCAAGTCGCATCGTGATCTGTTTTTGTATACAAAATATTGAAGTGTACTGGCCGTATTAGCTCGTTCAAACTTGACTGGCATACCCTCAGAATTGATTGGCAAATAAGAATCATGAAATCTTATAATATCATATTTTAGACATCAAAGCAAATGTTAGCTATATCAGTTCGCAAAGCAAAACTGATTTTAAATAAGGAAATACTGAGAGATCAATATGATCAAGAGAACTTAATGTTGCGTATCTTAACAAAGATATTACTAAAGGTATTTAGCCTTCTTGTAATGCACAACACACAAGTGATGACGTCCCATCAAACTTCTATCACACAGACAGATAGTCCTTGTGTCCCCTATAAGTAGGGTTGTTCATCTCAGTTAGAGTAAAAAAAAATATGAGAGAAGTTCAGAAATCAACTAACAATGATTGTCTTTTGATGAATGAGACATTCTAGGTTCAGAAATGAATACATAGCAAAGGTACTAATTCCGATGAAAAGAATAATTGATAATGATATTGTAAGCAAAAGTATCATTCTATAACTCATGAGAGAGAAGATATAATTTCTAATAAAAATCTCTATGAAAAGATGTCAAAATCGATAGATTTCAAAAGTGCTAGGTTCGATGAAAAGAATAGTCAAAAAAAGATACAATAACCATAAGCATCATTTGATAACTTACGCAAAAGAGAAACTGATACTTCATCAAATACCTCTATGAAAGAGATATCAAAACAATTCACTAAGGCGAAAAATAATCAATATAATCAACGAATGAGGAAGGTATTACCAAGATTTTCACAGATGCCTTCTTGACTGATTCCTCTGGCTCGTTTCGATTCTAGCAGTTCTTCTCGATGTTCTAATATTCTGGCCGATTCGTACACGACTCCAAAGATTCCACCACCGCTATCTACTTTAGTAAAAAGTCCTATCCAGCTTGACACGATAAGAAGCCATCTTCAACTTTATACAATCAACATTGTAGAGCGTTGACGTTCTAGCCTACTCATAGCACTATATCTAGTATTTTAACACGAAATCTATATAAGCTCTCAAACCGAGAACTATATACCTTTCTTACTCTGACCCAACAATTCTCATACTTATTTTATATGTCTCTATAGAAACAATAGATGACCCTCGAACAAACACTCAAAAGTGGTAGAGATGACAAGGAACATTCTAGACTAGATAGGTTTCTCCACAAGTCTAGCTGGCAATGGTTAGTCAGAAAGTCAACATCAAGCTCTGAGAGATTGGCAACTAAAGGTGTACTAATGTTTCTCTTGAGATCCAAACTCACTAGCTCTAGATATGGAAACTAGGATATACCCAAAATGATTACTCAGAATCATTACTCCAAACTCAGTCTCAGTTCCATCAACAAAGACTATAACCAATAGTCTTGACTTACCTCTATATGAGGTTCCACTAAACAAAATCCTATCACACTCTACATTCTGATTTCAATAACTTATAACCTATAGCTCTGATACCAACTGTGACAGCCCTCAAATCCGGGGGTCTGGATTTGGTGCCACTAAAACAAAAACAATTGAAAACCTGTATTTGCGGAAGAAGGTAAAACAGATATTTGAAAATCTGGAAAATTTTAAAAGAGATTTAAATCAAATCACTTTGACCCCCTAAAAACAGGATCGCTAATAGGTTACAGCATTGAAATTAGAAACCAAAATCCTAAATCTTATTACAAACTTAAACTACATTATCATCTAAACTTCGATAAGAAGAATAACTGATAACCAAATAAATAAATCTATTTACAACTGGACTGAAATAAATCAATTCTAACCAGAACTACTCTTGTAAACATCTCCCTGGCAATCTCGTCTAGCATCAATCTTACGCGCAGCTTATACAGGTGACATCTCAATCCCTAGCTGAAAGGGTTAGAAATAATAGCAAGAGTGAGCGAAAATGCTCAGCAAGATAATAAGAAAGGCAAGAGCCACAAGATATAATTTCTTTTGAATGAAATCAGAGTATTTGAAATAAAGCAAACTTTTGAAGTAAATCATAACAGTTGTAACTCAAAGATTAGCACAGCAACAACAAGGAAGAATGAGCAACTAGAAGGCTCAACAATATATATATATAATGCTTAAATGTAAAGCATTAATAAGTGCTATCCTTCTGGAAGTAAAGAGATAAGAAACAGTAGTATCCAATGGAAAACAAAAGCAATATTAGCTTAAGTAATCAAATCATAAATTTTGATTGAAACTTCCACTGACGGGTGTACTATCACAGCTGATCAGCACGTGTAATAGTACGGGATCACACTTCGTAGAAGCATGTCCTAATTCACAGGTACCAAATATAAGGCAACACATTGGTCTTTGGCAGCAAAGTATTATCATATTTCAATAATACCCAAATAGCCCTTCACTGGACCGCCGTCCCGGCCTCTTACGCAAAAAAAATGTTTTATTTTTCTTAGGGAGTTGAATCACTCAACTCTCTCGATCAACAAACTCGCCATTTCACATGGTCCGGAGTAATCATATCAACTGATGGCAACATAACTAAAATAGTTAGTTATTTGCTAATTATGAATTTCAACTCGAAGCTAGCAGCTAGCACCGCCAGTTATAGGCGTACCATTTTCATCATCACTCGAAGCTGTTGGACAAAAATCCTCCATATTAATTTTGATGCCTGGGTTTGCCTCCGCAATTTTTTTAAGCGCCAAGGTCAAGTTTTGTTGGACCTTCTTGTTTACTTGAGCATCCACTTCTTCTTGGACTTGCTTGCTCACTGATTCCTTGACATCTTCGGCCAGACTTTCCTTGATCTTACATGCCAGGTCTTCCACGTAACTATTCCCTGAACTTGTACTGCGAGGGACTTTGGCTGCATTTGGACACCTCCCGTAAAGCCAAGTCTTCCCATGCTTCTTGCCACCAGAAAGTAGTAGCTCATCAGTGCCATCTCCTGATATTTTGATTTGTTTTTCGATATCGTCCTACAAAACAGAAATGCACATGGAAAATATACTTTAAATGAATACACATGAAACTGCGATATATTAAACAAGTTGATGGGTCGTTTGGCTTAAATTAAAAAAAAGTGACTTAAAGTAAAAAAGATAAATATTTATAGCAATAAACTGTACAAATAATGTAGAAGATAATGAGCAATATTAGGCCTATTTATTTTTAACATAATGTTCAGACTCTTAATGCAATCTGATTTTCGTACATTTTCAATTTTTAACATAATGTTCATTTTAACATAATGTTCAGACTCTTAATGCATGTATATTATGATTTTCGCTTTCATATAGCAAAACTACCAGTACTTACTAGTTAAGATGGATCATGGGGGTCGTTTGGCTAATATTGAAACAGTGACTTTTTAAACTAAAAAAGATACACATGGACAATATACTTAAAATGAAAAGATAATTAAATTGACAAATGCACAAATGTACAAGACTCTGAAAATAAAATACTCACAACTTTCTCTGTGATTTTTTTGGTATCAGTCTTGTACTTGCGGCCAGGATTTCGCTTACGAGTTTTGACAAAAACTTCTGCATCCGATGGTGCAGTACCATCAGCCTCCTTCGTCTAGTAAGATTTAGGCAAACATGAGTACACAATTTTGTATGTTTAACTGACTTATAATTTTAAAATATATATCTATGCTTGGCAGGGCATAGCATATAAATTGAATGTATCCTGCGGCTAATCTTTAATATGACATACCATTTCATTTCGAATTTGTGCGAAACTCCTTGGACCTGCAGTGTGCGTCTCCGCATATTTGCTACGACTTCTTGCATTTTTTCTTGCTTTATACTACAAAAACAGGACATAAATAAATTAATGCAAGTTGAATTTGTAACCAAAATAAACTTGTAGTTAAATTTCATAATGCCACCTGAATACTCTCGTCATTCCAATATGCGAGGAGCATTTTGAAACTCTCCAGTGGAATATCATCGGGCCTATGTTCAAGCCTTTCTTCATCAGTTGGATATGCTTTGTAATGTGCCTCCTTAATTCTACTTTTTCGGCATCTCCAAGATGCATGAATGGTATCCAGTACCCAAGTTTCACATTCATCAGGTATAATATACCTTTGCTGAAAATAAATTAAAATTGCGAAACACATCAACAGCAACTTTCCATATATCTCAAGGTACAAAACATGAATAGAAAAAAAAGAAACCTACGAATAGAAAAAAGAGAGACAAAATGCAAAAGAGAAACAAACTGCAAGAGGGTATAATACCTTAACATAATTCCACATTGTGTTCTTTAAACTCTTTGGAACATCACGCCAACTGACATAAGTGAAGGACACACATCTCTTCGCAAGTGTCCCCAAGAAGTTGCTTAGTTCAGCACTGATTTTGCTGTCGTCCGACACAGCTTGGAAGCGTTCGTTCATTTGAAGAACAACTCTTTTATCAGAGGTTCTGGCGTGAACTTTGTCCATCCTAGTCTTTCCTCTTGGCCTTTTCGGAACTTCAACTACAATTACCAAGTACATGAGATGTGAAAAAAAACTGATACATACATACATACATATATATATATATATATATATATATATATATGCATGCCAACAATAATTCAAGCTACTGAGTAGTGCATATTTGGTAACAAAACAAAAGATGCAAGTTTATATATATAAAAGAATACTTAACCTGCTTCCTCGTCTTCCTCGTCTTGTTCGATTTCAGGGCTTATATTTTCCTCTGCATTTACAGAACCAGCTCCTGAAGCATTTGCAGTTGTTGAATCCTTTGGGGCCGAAGAAGTCTTTGCAGCTGCAGAAGCCTTTTTAGCAGCTTCGGAAGTCTTTGCAGCAGCTTCAGAAGCCTTTGCAGCAGCTTCTTCTTCCTTTTGCCGCTTTCGCATAGCCCAAAATGCTTCCATTGAACCTCGTGCTTCACTAGGGTCTGGCACAATCTCAAGTAGAGAAGGTTCAACATGTTCGATTACAGGGTCTGGCATATGTTCCGTTACAGGTTCAACATGTTGAAGCTTCTTGGATGCGACATTAGCTCGCGAACGAGTTGTAGGTCCACGTCCAATAAGCACCTTGCTCTTCTCTGCTTTTGGTTTCTGAGAAATGCAGTAGATTACATATCAAGGTAGTTTTAAAAATTAATAGAAAAAATAAGACATCTATTTATTTAGAGCAACAAAACAAGACATATTTATAGCAATAAAATATTTATCTAGACATCTAAATATTTAGAGCAATAAAATATTGAGATCTTTACTCCTACATTGTATTATTATTTAAGCCAGATATAATTTCTTAGTATTGGAACTTGAAAGAGTTCAATAAATTAATACCTTCGCTTTAGTGGCCGATCCAACATCTTCTTCACTTATAGCTGTGTTATCTTCACCCGGATCATATTCATCATCACTGCCAGCTTGTTCCTTTTCCTTTCCTTTTCCTTTTCCTTTTACTTTTTCCATAGAATTTCTAACTTCAACTGAGAGTGTAGGTAAATTGAGAGCGAAAAATATTTCATTATTCCTCTTCACTCTCACAGCCTTTTGCATTTCATACTCTGTTAAAGGCGGTGGAGGGGGAAGATCGCAATCCTGCAAGACAAATTCAGTAAACTACTTATTGGCAATCTAAAATAAAATTATAAAGGCCTAAAACTCAAACAATTTAAGGCAGCAGCAACAGTCCATTTTTTCATTTTTATCTAACCTTCAGTTTATTTTCTCCCATTTTTTCTTCTTCACGAGAATGATCCGGTAAGTCCAGTTTCCGCTTAGCAGCAACAGCCTTTTCACTTTCAAGTCTATCTGGGGTTGCTTGCACCTTATTCAGCCGCGGAGACTTCCGAGTGACAGCTTGCAATGAACTCCTAGTCTGAATTGCCTTCTTCTTTTGCTGCTGTTGCAACTGATAAGTGGTAACAAACACACGTCTGTTTTGTTTTTTATCTGCAAACATAAGTTTTGGTTTTAGGCATCTATTACAAATATATTACATATATTACAATCTATTGATCCTGTGTCCACCATCATTCTTATATATATATATTTATATCACAGTCTCTTAGATCAAATTGCTCTAATAATTATTATGATCACAGTCTCTATAATCTATTTGTCTAACATTATATCATATCTAATACAAACGACAGACAACATAGCCATACCTGCAAATACTCCCTGTCTTGGCCTTATAATTACGTGCGGCTGCATTTGCTTGATAGGCTCAATAGTAGGATCAACAACGTTGTCAATGTAAAAGTCAATAAAATTATTGAGCCCTTGACCCACTGCAGAGAGGTCAGCATCATTTGACAACAACTTCCAACCCCATGGCTTGCCCTCGTAAACGTAGACACCTCCAATCTCTGAATATTTCAGGTCGTCCTTGATATACTCCATCAACACAGTATACGAAAACCTATCACACTCGACATCCCCTATGACGGTTTCTTCCCCACCAGCATATGCTGTACTCAAAAACTCTCCCTGGTGATGGAATCTGAGGTTTACGTATTCTTCCATCCTGCAAGAAATGGACAGAGTTCCATTAGAAGCACGAAAAGCAATAATAATGCAATAATAAAGCATAAATAATGCAATAATAAATTTAGAAATGCTAGCAATAATAAAGCAATAATAAAGCATAAAATCGGAAAATAACAATTAAATTGCACCTACAAATTAAGTAATAGCAAAAGCAACTACTTAGATTATCAAATTGCATTCAAAATACAAAACTAAATCACTAGCATTCAAAATACAGAACTCAATCACTAGCATATTCAAAATACAGAACTCATTACATGAGACAAGTGGCAATTACTAAACAATTAAAATTATATTCTTAATTAAATACACCAATACTAGAGTGGGACTTGTCTTGGTGGCACATCATCTCTACACCAACTAGCATCATTGAATTCATGTTCTATTTCAGCAAGACTGATTTCTTTATGTAAATTTGTATCATCTTTATCATCATCTGCAATTTCAGATTCGACATCGCACCAATCCCGTGGCATTTTCCTGATAACGTTGTACAACATTTTTTCAGTAGGATCTTCTACGTAGAACACTTGCTGAACTTGTGATGCCACGACATATGGATCAAATTTATGCCATAATTTGTTGAAATTAACTCGAGTCAGCCCATACAAGTCCTTTTCTTCTTGGTACCAGCAGCACTTGAATAATACCACTGAATAAACTCCCCAATAATCGACTTCAAGAATCTCTTCAATTGCCCCATAGTAATTGACATTGCTGACCACTGGGTTCTGATCTTTTGGACAAGGACCATTGCAGATGAGATGATCATAGATAAGATCGTGACTCTGCCACTTGATGTTCTTGCACTTTTTGCAAGGGCAGGTCATCTCATCACCAACAGCAAATTTGGGGAAGGCATTTAGCAGAAATGCCTTTACACCCGTAATGTACTGTTCACTATATTTGGGGAGATCGGTCCAAGTTTCCTCAGCATCCATCACTACATGTTATTAACTTATAATATTAGCAGTTTATCCAATTATTGACTTTATTAATTAAAAGAATAATTAGTTAGTAATACATGTTCCTAATTTCTACTTAGATATAGTCTGAAATTAAGTTTAAATAGATTAACAATATATTATATTATGATGATTAAATGTACTTACGCACATCTCACCATTCCTAGATTCCTACAATATATAATGTCAATCCAGAGGTATACGGGTTATAGAGTACAAAACTACCCAATGCATTGAACCATTAATAAATCGACGGCAGTGCACAATCGTTTCTAAGCTAGCTAACTTAATTCTCTTATACTGCTAACACAGTAAGCATTTATCAAGTAAGCATATATTCATATCATTTAGGTTACACTCCACAAGATACATAACATAAGAAAATCAGGGAATCTAAGCACATAATTATAGTCTAACTAACACAGTTAAGTACATGGCAAACATCAATTCTATATACACAGAAGAACATCCATGGATATAAAGCACAGAGCAAGACAAGCTTAAGAAAAAAAGAACATCCAAAGTCTAAATATTATTATATCAGGAATACTATCTTAATTTATTATATGCTATTCTTAATTTAACAGTAACTATACTTAATTACTTAATTCCATACAAATCTTAAATCGTTATAAGCAAACACACATTTACAGTAATTATATGATATCACAAGTTGAACAGTTAAATCATTCAAATCTAAAAAAATACACAACATTACACAAGCATTTACATATAAAATTTAAAAAAAATACAAAACTTAAGTCAAATAGCTCAAATTAACATAGACTCTAAGAAGGGGGAGAGACAGAGGGGGAGAGGGGGAGAGAGAGGCAGAGAGAGTGTGAGAGGGAGGGGGGAGGGAGAGAGTGAGACAGAGAGAGAGAGGGGAGAGAGACAGAGAGACAGACAGAGAGAGTGTGGGTGGGAGAGGGAGAGAGAGAGAGAGAGAGAGAGAGAGAGAGAGAGAGAGAGAGAGAGAGAGAATCACAACACAAAATACACATACATTTACATATAAAATCAAAAACAAAGCATGTATTCAAGGTGAAAATCAAAGGATTATAGCGGATTTTACCTTAAATCCAAGCAAATCGAAGCTGCAAATCGAAGCTAGCCCTAGTTCCAGTAAAACCCCAATTTAATCGAAGCCCTAAGGAAAATAAAGACACAAAATAAGAACATAACAGTGAAAAGCAACGTAAAAACAAAATGAAGAAAAGAAAGCCCTAATTCCGTCGATTGAAGAAGCTCTGAATCGAAGCCCTGAATCGAAGCCATGATTGAAAACCTGAAACCCCGAATTTACCTAATTACAGGTGAGTGTGAGCGGCGGAGACGGTGTATCTGAGCGGAGAGGTGGATTTGAGCAGCGGAGAGGGGTGAGTTTGAGCGGAGGTGAGTGAGTTTTGTTTGTGTGAGCGGAGTGAGTGTGTATTGTGTTTGAAAGCCCCGATTAATTGTTTTGTTTGTTTTTGTCTCTCGAAATGAAACGGGGGGGGGGGGGAAAGTTTGCCGCTCGCTTTTTCAGCAGCGGGAACACCCAAATTTATTTATTTTTTATATTTTATATTAATATTTCAGTTTACTTTGAATTTATTAATTATTTAAAAATATAAATTTATTATGTATTTGATATTTTTAAAAATGTAATTCAGTTGCATTGTAATTGCTTAGAAATAATTAATTAGTTTCAAATTTTATTATTTTAAGTATAATCTGATTATTTGATATAATAATTATATTTTAATATTTCATGTTTAAAATATTATATTTAATAAATTAATCATATTATATGCACATTTTATTATCATATTACAAAAATTATTTTACCAATACTCTATGCAACATATAGTGTTGGCTATTGCAACATCAAATGGACATGAATGGCTATCGTTGCGATAGGTATGGATTAGTGCCTCTAATGCAACATAATTTTGCAACACTCGTGTTTGCACCATTGCGATAGGCCATATATGGCGTAGTGCCACTTGTAATCCAATCACATAATCAGCTCGGAATCTCATCAAACTAATTAATAAAATACTATAATTTTGGACACCGTGTATTTTAAAATTGAGCAAACCTCAAATCAATAACACAGCAATCTCTGCACAAAATAGTCTACTTTATTCTGCTATTTCAATTAAATATACAATAAATCCTCATAGTAGAAAACTAATTCTTGAAATAAAAATAATTCCTCGAACTAGAGAATTAATCCTCAACATATCAATTTAATCCTCAAAGTGAAGTGGACTATCCCGGGGTCGCACTCTTCAAAAATCAACAACAAGATCTCCATTTCAATGCTCTATTTTCTAGTATTTTTCAAAATTCCATAACTAATCATCTTCACATGAAACCTTTTCCATTTTAACCTCTGACATAATATCTTGCTATCCTCAAAATTTCAGCTTAAACCAATTAGTATAGCTAGTTCAAATACTCGCTCAAAGATGGTACTCAAATTTATCTCAGCGAGTCAAAGCAGAATTTTTTTTATCATTGTCACAGCCACGCTCCAAAATTCACTGTAAATCGTAGGATTGTCATTTTGACATGAAACCACCTCTGGGATCTTCTATACTCAGTACACTATCATCTCTGAAAATTTCAAATCGAATTAAGGTGTTTAGCTAGGTGAAACATTGCTCCAAAGTCCAGTGTTTAGTAATTCCGTAGGTTATTGACAACCTATACTAAAACTGACATAAGTCCTAGCTCGTTACTCCGATTGATGCAAAATCAGCGGCCAAATAAACAAGGAATCATAAACTACAACTTCCATTCAATGGTCGATCACCCAATCAAAATAAAACTTCTCCGAAACAGTACTCCAAAAACAGAACAGCAAACTGAATTTAAAAGTTTATACCTTCTATCGTTGATATTGCAACCTCACACGACTATCCCCCACCTTTACTACAACTACCAGACCTGTAATTTGGCTTCCCCGACCCCTTTTGTCCTTAACTCCAGCTCATATACACAAACAACACCTACACCTGAATTCAAGACTTGATCCATCTCCCTTCCCTCATAAACTTCCGACCTCAAATCATCATAACCTTCATCCATCACCCAATCTTCGCTTCAGCCCTCTCTATAACCCCACGATCAGCGCTGCAACACAACAATATAATCACCGAACACAACACCAGCCACCAGCCCTCCTTTCTCCTTTAATCACCACACAATTCCCAGCCTTTCCCTGTTCATTTAACAACTACAAACACCAGCAGATTTCAACCCAATCAGAATCATAACCCTCACCAATCTCTCACTGTCACTGACTCTCTTTTTTGGACTAACTATCCCTGTTTCACTTTCAACTCAAACACATACTATCGCCTGTAATTTCACAAACCATTACTATAATCCATCGAGCCCAGCCCACCCACCATAATCGAATTCACCCAGCTTTCAACTCCGCTCTGCAGCCTCTGTAATCTCATCTCAACTACAACCAATCCCGGGGACTAACAAACCATCCACCACCACGTCTTTCTCCCCTCGTGCACCCTCTTCAGCCATCGACTCTCACCTCCGCCCGATGACTACAATTTCTGCCAAACCCACATCTCCGAATCTGGCAGCGTCGCCGCGACCCTGAAGCCACCTATCGCCGACTATAAAAACCTCGACACCACCTCCGATTCAATACAATCCAAACACCACCAGCCCCCATCTGTGGTTCACGCAACAACACAAACACACGCACAGACGTGTGTATATACACGTATACGAACACACAGACTTAATCTTTACCACCGGGAAGCAATCGATTGAGAATAAAAGAAGAAAGTGAAGAACCCTGATTAAGCCGCCTCTGCTCTTTTTCTTTCGACCGCCCCAAAACTAATTACAGTCTCTTAGATTACTCTGTTTTCTTTTCTTTTATTCCCCACGCAACTGCAGCGTGTACTACTAGTCTACTACACATGTACACCTCACTTATTTATAAACATAACAGATATATTATTTTTAAGAAAGTTTATTTTATATGTATAAAAACTCTTAACTAGCACATCTCGAATTAATACTATTTTTAATAATATATAAGAATTCAGGGATCCAAAATCTATTCACAGATTTAAAAATAAAATTTTACAAAAATTCTAAATACCCTGAATACACAATATTTGCAAAAAGAATATTTTCAAAGTCTTTCTCTACTTTCACGAATAGTACTCAAAATAAATTTTAAATTGCAAATTATTAAAATAATCATTTGCAAAAATTCAAATACTTTTGAATCCGACAAAATATAAAAATATCAAAACTAGAATATTTTGGTAGTTTTAATCCGACAAAACTTTTGGGCTCAAATCAAAATAATTATTGATTTTGAAATCAAAAGAAAATAAAATAATTCAAAACTATAAATCCACAGCTCACATCAAAAGTAAATAATTAAAATTGCACATAAACATTTAATCACATATTTAAATCTCACCAAATTTTCAAATAATACAATCATTCACATAATTGCAATAACTCATATAATTGTTTTTGAAAATCCAACAATCAGAATAAAATATAAAATTTTATTCCAGCTCTTTTCGAAAATTAATAACAATTAATAAATAATTGCAGAAAATTCTAAGTCGTCACAGACTTCCCCCCTTATAAGGATTCCGTCCTCGGAATCCGCGAAGAAAGAATGAGAGCATACTTTTTCTTGCAAGTCGCATCGTGATCTGTTTTTGTATACAAAATATTGAAGTGTACTGGCCGTATTAGCTCGTTCAAACTTGACTGGCATACCCTCAGAATTGATTGGCAAATAAGAATCATGAAATCTTATAATATCATATTTTAGACATCAAAGCAAATGTTAGCTATATCAGTTCGCAAAGCAAAACTGATTTTAAATAAGGAAATATTGAGAGATCAATATGATCAAGAGAACTTAATGTTGCGTATCTTAACAAAGATATTACTAAAGGTATTTAGCCTTCTTGTAATGCACAACACACAAGTGATGGCGTCCCATCAAACTTCTATCACACAGACAGATAGTCCTTGTGTCCCCTATAAGTAGGGTTGTTCATCTCAGTTAGAGTAAAAAAAAATATGAGAGAAGTTCAGAAATCAACTAACAATGATTGTCTTTTGATGAATGAGACATTCTAGGTTCAGAAATGAATACATAGCAAAGGTACTAATTCCGATGAAAAGAATAATTGATAATGATATTGTAAGCAAAAGTATCATTCTATAACTCATGAGAGAGAAGATATAATTTCTAATAAAAATCTCTATGAAAAGATGTCAAAATCGATAGATTTCAAAAGTGCTAGGTTCGATGAAAAGAATAGTCAAAAAAAGATACAATAACCATAAGCATCATTTGATAACTTACGCAAAAGAGAAACTGATACTTCATCAAATACCTCTATGAAAGAGATATCAAAACAATTCACTAAGGCGAAAAATAATCAATATAATCAACGAATGAGGAAGGTATTACCAAGATTTTCACAGATGCCTTCTTGACTGATTCCTCTGGCTCGTTTCGATTCTAGCAGTTCTTCTCGATGTTCTAATATTCTGGCCGATTCGTACACGACTCCAAAGATTCCACCACCGCTATCTACTTTAGTAAAAAGTCCTATCCAGCTTGACACGATAAGAAGCCATCTTCAACTTTATACAATCAACATTGTAGAGCGTTGACGTTCTAGCCTACTCATAGCACTATATCTAGTATTTTAACACGAAATCTATATAAGCTCTCAAACCGAGAACTATATACCTTTCTTACTCTGACCCAACAATTCTCATACTTATTTTATATGTCTCTATAGAAACAATAGATGACCCTCGAACAAACACTCAAAAGTGGTAGAGATGACAAGGAACATTCTAGACTAGATAGGTTTCTCCACAAGTCTAGCTGGCAATGGTTAGTCAGAAAGTCAACATCAAGCTCTGAGAGATTGGCAACTAAAGGTGTACTAATGTTTCTCTTGAGATCCAAACTCACTAGCTCTAGATATGGAAACTAGGATATACCCAAAATGATTACTCAGAATCATTACTCCAAACTCAGTCTCAGTTCCATCAACAAAGACTATAACCAATAGTCTTGACTTACCTCTATATGAGGTTCCACTAAACAAAATCCTATCACACTCTACATTCTGATTTCAATAACTTATAACCTATAGCTCTGATACCAACTGTGACAGCCCTCAAATCCGGGGGTCTGGATTTGGTGCCACTAAAACAAAAACAATTGAAAACCTGTATTTGCGGAAGAAGGTAAAACAGATATTTGAAAATCTGGAAAATTTTAAAAGAGATTTAAATCAAATCACTTTGACCCCCTAAAAACAGGATCGCTAATAGGTTACAGCATTGAAATTAGAAACCAAAATCCTAAATCTTATTACAAACTTAAACTACATTATCATCTAAACTTCGATAAGAAGAATAACTGATAACCAAATAAATAAATCTATTTACAACTGGACTGAAATAAATCAATTCTAACCAGAACTACTCTTGTAAACATCTCCCTGGCAATCTCGTCTAGCATCAATCTTACGCGCAGCTTATACAGGTGACATCTCAATCCCTAGCTGAAAGGGTTAGAAATAATAGCAAGAGTGAGCGAAAATGCTCAGCAAGATAATAAGAAAGGCAAGAGCCACAAGATATAATTTCTTTTGAATGAAATCAGAGTATTTGAAATAAAGCAAACTTTTGAAGTAAATCATAACAGTTGTAACTCAAAGATTAGCACAGCAACAACAAGGAAGAATGAGCAACTAGAAGGCTCAACAATATATATATATAAAATGCTTAAATGTAAAGCATTAATAAGTGCTATCCTTCTGGAAGTAAAGAGATAAGAAACAGTAGTATCCAATGGAAAACAAAAGCAATATTAGCTTAAGTAATCAAATCATAAATTTTGATTGAAACTTCCACTGACGGGTGTACTATCACAGCTGATCAGCACGTGTAATAGTACGGGATCACACTTCGTAGAAGCATGTCCTAATTCACAGGTACCAAATATAAGGCAACACATTGGCCTTTGGCAGCAAAGTATTATCATATTTCAATAATACCCAAATAGCCCTTCACTGGACCGCCGTCCCGGCCTCTTACGCAAAAAAAATGTTTTATTTTTCTTAGGGAGTTGAATCACTCAACTCTCTCGATCAACAAACTCGCCATTTCACATGGTCCGGAGTAATCATATCAACTGATGGCAACATAACTAAAATAGTTAGTTATTTGCTAATTATGAATTTCAACTCGGTACTGTTTGGAGTATATCTGGATAGCATAGTTTTCCACTATCTATCTTAGAAGTAATTCGAGAATTCTAGTAGAATGATTACTAGAATGTAGTGAATTCAATCATTGGAATGTATTGAATTCAATCATTATTTGAGTATCTGTATGGTATATGGAATATCGAACAACAGTTAAATTCCAAGCATATGATATTCTATGAATTGAAGTCCAGAATATAATAATTGCATTGGCAATAATTAAAGGTTGTGGAATAAAATCACTTGCTCTTAATAAATAACAGAAGAATAGAAATACTTGCCTTTGACAGAAACAGGTGACACACAGTCACCTACTCGAGATTCCTAGATTGGCCTCAATCGCTAATTCTGAAATGACTATAATCTATTGGACTATCTTACGGCACAATATCGCCTTATCAAAATATTTCTGACTTGCCTTGCCACGCTATTTGCTTGCTTCTGACAATCGTTGATGCACGCGTCTCGAGAGACTATATATCAAAGCAGTATAATATTTCAGTTGAAAGCAATCCAGAAAGTCGTCAATTCGCAGAATCAAAATTATATTACTACCCTTCGTAATATAATCATATAATATATACAAATAATATATACACATAGTATCAGACAGTTGAACAAGTAATCACCTTGGCACGTAACACATAATTTACATGCTTTGATATTTATATCAATATAAATATAATCTAGTAAATCATGTATATAATCTTATATATGATCATATACAAACAACTAATCACATTAAAACACAACCATGTATATTATCCAAATCTGAATTACAAGTCCACTTGTAATCCAATCACATAATCAGCTCGGAATCTCATCAAACTAATTAATAAAATACTATAATTTTGGACACCGTGTATTTTAAAATTGAGCAAACCTCAAATCAATAACACAGCAATCTCTGCACAAAATAGTCTACTTTATTCTGCTATTTCAATTAAATATACAATAAATCCTCATAGTAGAAAACTAATTCTTGAAATAAAAATAATTCCTCGAACTAGAGAATTAATCCTCAACATATCAATTTAATCCTCAAAGTGAAGTGGACTATCCCGGGGTCGCACTCTTCAAAAATCAACAACAAGATCTCCATTTCAATGCTCTATTTTCTAGTATTTTTCAAAATTCCATAACTAATCATCTTCACATGAAACCTTTTCCATTTTAACCTCTGACATAATATCTTGCTATCCTCAAAATTTCAGCTTAAACCAATTAGTATAGCTAGTTCAAATACTCGCTCAAAGATGGTACTCAAATTTATCTCAGCGAGTCAAAGCAGAATTTTTTTTATCATTGTCACAGCCACGCTCCAAAATTCACTGTAAATCGTAGGATTGTCATTTTGACATGAAACCACCTCTGGGATCTTCTATACTCAGTACACTATCATCTCTGAAAATTTCAAATCGAATTAAGGTGTTTAGCTAGGTGAAACATTGCTCCAAAGTCCAGTGTTTAGTAATTCCGTAGGTTATTGACAACCTATACTAAAACTGACATAACTCCTAGCTCGTTACTCCGATTGATGCAAAATCAGCGGCCAAATAAACTAGGAATCATAAACTACAACTTCCATTCAATGGTCGATCACCCAATCAAAATAAAACTTCTCCGAAACAGTACTCCAAAAACAGAACAGCAAACTGAATTTAAAAGTTTATACCTTCTATCGTTGATATTGCAACCTCACACGACTATCCCCCACCTTTACTACAACTACCAGACCTGTAATTTGGCTTCCCCGACCCCTTTTGTCCTTAACTCCAGCTCATATACACAAACAACACCTACACCTGAATTCAAGACTTGATCCATCTCCCTTCCCTCATAAACTTCCGACCTCAAATCATCATAACCTTCATCCATCACCCAATCTTCGCTTCAGCCCTCTCTATAACCCCACGATCAGCGCTGCAACACAACAATATAATCACCGAACACAACACCAGCCACCAGCCCTCCTTTCTCCTTTAATCACCACACAATTCCCAGCCTTTCCCTGTTCATTTAACAACTACAAACACCAGCAGATTTCAACCCAATCAGAATCATAACCCTCACCAATCTCTCACTGTCACTGACTCTCTTTTTTGGACTAACTATCCCTGTTTCACTTTCAACTCAAACACATACTATCGCCTGTAATTTCACAAACCATTACTATAATCCATCGAGCCCAGCCCACCCACCATAATCGAATTCACCCAGCTTTCAACTCCGCTCTGCAGCCTCTGTAATCTCATCTCAACTACAACCAATCCCGGGGACTAACAAACCATCCACCACCACGTCTTTCTCCCCTCGTGCACCCTCTTCAGCCATCGACTCTCACCTCCGCCCGATGACTACAATTTCTGCCAAACCCACATCTCCGAATCTGGCAGCGTCGCCGCGACCCTGAAGCCACCTATCGCCGACTATAAAAACCTCGACACCACCTCCGATTCAATACAATCCAAACACCACCAGCCCCCATCTGTGGTTCACGCAACAACACAAACACACGCACAGACGTGTGTATATACACGTATACGAACACACAGACTTAATCTTTACCACCGGGAAGCAATCGATTGAGAATAAAAGAAGAAAGTGAAGAACCCTGATTAAGCCGCCTCTGCTCTTTTTCTTTCGACCGCCCCAAAACTAATTACAGTCTCTTAGATTACTCTGTTTTCTTTTCTTTTATTCCCCACGCAACTGCAGCGTGTACTACTAGTCTACTACACATGTACACCTCACTTATTTATAAACATAACAGATATATTATTTTAAGAAAGTTTATTTTATATGTATAAAAACTCTTAACTAGCACATCTCGAATTAATACTATTTTTAATAATATATAAGAATTCAGGGATCCAAAATCTATTCACAGATTTAAAAATAAAATTTTACAAAAATTCTAAATACCCTGAATACACAATATTTGCAAAAAGAATATTTTCAAAGTCTTTCTCTACTTTCACGAATAGTACTCAAAATAAATTTTAAATTGCAAATTATTAAAATAATCATTTGCAAAAATTCAAATACTTTTGAATCCGACAAAATATAAAAATATCAAAACTAGAATATTTTGGTAGTTTTAATCCGACAAAACTTTTGGGCTCAAATCAAAATAATTATTGATTTTGAAATCAAAAGAAAATAAAATAATTCAAAACTATAAATCCACAGCTCACATCAAAAGTAAATAATTAAAATTGCACATAAACATTTAATCACATATTTAAATCTCACCAAATTTTCAAATAATACAATCATTCACATAATTGCAATAACTCATATAATTGTTTTTGAAAATCCAACAATCAGAATAAAATATAAAATTTTATTCCAGCTCTTTTCGAAAATTAATAACAATTAATAAATAATTGCAGAAAATTCTAAGTCGTCACAGACTTCCCCCCTTATAAGGATTCCGTCCTCGGAATCCGCGAAGAAAGAATGAGAGCATACTTTTTCTTGCAAGTCGCATCGTGATCTGTTTTTGTATACAAAATATTGAAGTGTACTGGCCGTATTAGCTCGTTCAAACTTGACTGGCATACCCTCAGAATTGATTGGCAAATAAGAATCATGAAATCTTATAATATCATATTTTAGACATCAAAGCAAATGTTAGCTATATCAGTTCGCAAAGCAAAACTGATTTTAAATAAGGAAATATTGAGAGATCAATATGATCAAGAGAACTTAATGTTGCGTATCTTAACAAAGATATTACTAAAGGTATTTAGCCTTCTTGTAATGCACAACACACAAGTGATGGCGTCCCATCAAACTTCTATCACACAGACAGATAGTCCTTGTGTCCCCTATAAGTAGGGTTGTTCATCTCAGTTAGAGTAAAAAAAAATATGAGAGAAGTTCAGAAATCAACTAACAATGATTGTCTTTTGATGAATGAGACATTCTAGGTTCAGAAATGAATACATAGCAAAGGTACTAATTCCGATGAAAAGAATAATTGATAATGATATTGTAAGCAAAAGTATCATTCTATAACTCATGAGAGAGAAGATATAATTTCTAATAAAATCTCTATGAAAAGATGTCAAAATCGATAGATTTCAAAAGTGCTAGGTTCGATGAAAAGAATAGTCAAAAAAAGATACAATAACCATAAGCATCATTTGATAACTTACGCAAAAGAGAAACTGATACTTCATCAAATACCTCTATGAAAGAGATATCAAAACAATTCACTAAGGCGAAAAATAATCAATATAATCAACGAATGAGGAAGGTATTACCAAGATTTTCACAGATGCCTTCTTGACTGATTCCTCTGGCTCGTTTCGATTCAAGCAGTTCTTCTCGATGTTCTAATATTCTGGCCGATTCGTACACGACTCCAAAGATTCCACCACCGCTATCTACTTTAGTAAAAAGTCCTATCCAGCTTGACACGATAAGAAGCCATCTTCAACTTTATACAATCAACATTGTAGAGCGTTGACGTTCTAGCCTACTCATAGCACTATATCTAGTATTTTAACACGAAATCTATATAAGCTCTCAAACCGAGAACTATATACCTTTCTTACTCTGACCCAACAATTCTCATACTTATTTTATATGTCTCTATAGAAACAATAGATGACCCTCGAACAAACACTCAAAAGTGGTAGAGATGACAAGGAACATTCTAGACTAGATAGGTTTCTCCACAAGTCTAGCTGGCAATGGTTAGTCAGAAAGTCAACATCAAGCTCTGAGAGATTGGCAACTAAAGGTGTACTAATGTTTCTCTTGAGATCCAAACTCACTAGCTCTAGATATGGAAACTAGGATATACCCAAAATGATTACTCAGAATCATTACTCCAAACTCAGTCTCAGTTCCATCAACAAAGACTATAACCAATAGTCTTGACTTACCTCTATATGAGGTTCCACTAAACAAAATCCTATCACACTCTACATTCTGATTTCAATAACTTATAACCTATAGCTCTGATACCAACTGTGACAGCCCTCAAATCCGGGGGTCTGGATTTGGTGCCACTAAAACAAAAACAATTGAAAACCTGTATTTGCGGAAGAAGGTAAAACAGATATTTGAAAATCTGGAAAATTTTAAAAGAGATTTAAATCAAATCACTTTGACCCCCTAAAAACAGGATCGCTAATAGGTTACAGCATTGAAATTAGAAACCAAAATCCTAAATCTTATTACAAACTTAAACTACATTATCATCTAAACTTCGATAAGAAGAATAACTGATAACCAAATAAATAAATCTATTTACAACTGGACTGAAATAAATCAATTCTAACCAGAACTACTCTTGTAAACATCTCCCTGGCAATCTCGTCTAGCATCAATCTTACGCGCAGCTTATACAGGTGACATCTCAATCCCTAGCTGAAAGGGTTAGAAATAATAGCAAGAGTGAGCGAAAATGCTCAGCAAGATAATAAGAAAGGCAAGAGCCACAAGATATAATTTCTTTTGAATGAAATCAGAGTATTTGAAATAAAGCAAACTTTTGAAGTAAATCATAACAGTTGTAACTCAAAGATTAGCACAGCAACAACAAGGAAGAATGAGCAACTAGAAGGCTCAACAATATATATATATAAAATGCTTAAATGTAAAGCATTAATAAGTGCTATCCTTCTGGAAGTAAAGAGATAAGAAACAGTAGTATCCAATGGAAAACAAAAGCAATATTAGCTTAAGTAATCAAATCATAAATTTTGATTGAAACTTCCACTGACGGGTGTACTATCACAGCTGATCAGCACGTGTAATAGTACGGGATCACACTTCGTAGAAGCATGTCCTAATTCACAGGTACCAAATATAAGGCAACACATTGGCCTTTGGCAGCAAAGTATTATCATATTTCAATAATACCCAAATAGCCCTTCACTGGACCGCCGTCCCGGCCTCTTACGCAAAAAAATGTTTTATTTTTCTTAGGGAGTTGAATCACTCAACTCTCTCGATCAACAAACTCGCCATTTCACATGGTCCGGAGTAATCATATCAACTGATGGCAACATAACTAAAATAGTTAGTTATTTGCTAATTATGAATTTCAACTCGGTACTGTTTGGAGTATATCTGGATAGCATAGTTTTCCACTATCTATCTTAGAAGTAATTCGAGAATTCTAGTAGAATGATTACTAGAATGTAGTGAATTCAATCATTGGAATGTATTGAATTCAATCATTATTTGAGTATCTGTATGGTATATGGAATATCGAACAACAGTTAAATTCCAAGCATATGATATTCTATGAATTGAAGTCCAGAATATAATAATTGCATTGGCAATAATTAAAGGTTGTGGAATAAAATCACTTGCTCTTAATAAATAACAGAAGAATAGAAATACTTGCCTTTGACAGAAACAGGTGACACACAGTCACCTACTCGAGATTCCTAGATTGGCCTCAATCGCTAATTCTGAAATGACTATAATCTATTGGACTATCTTACGGCACAATATCGCCTTATCAAAATATTTCTGACTTGCCTTGCCACGCTATTTGCTTGCTTCTGACAATCGTTGATGCACGCGTCTCGAGAGACTATATCAAAGCAGTATAATATTTCAGTTGAAAGCAATCCAGAAAGTCGTCAATTCGCAGAATCAAAATTATATTACTACCCTTCGTAATATAATCATATAATATATACAAATAATATATACACATAGTATCAGACAGTTGAACAAGTAATCACCTTGGCACGTAACACATAATTTACATGCTTTGATATTTATATCAATATAAATATAATCTAGTAAATCATGTATATAATCTTATATATGATCATATACAAACAACTAATCACATTAAAACACAACCATGTATATTATCCAAATCTGAATTACAAGTCCACTTGTAATCCAATCACATAATCAGCTCGGAATCTCATCAAACTAATTAATAAAATACTATAATTTTGGACACCGTGTATTTTAAAATTGAGCAAACCTCAAATCAATAACACAGCAATCTCTGCACAAAATAGTCTACTTTATTCTGCTATTTCAATTAAATATACAATAAATCCTCATAGTAGAAAACTAATTCTTGAAATAAAAATAATTCCTCGAACTAGAGAATTAATCCTCAACATATCAATTTAATCCTCAAAGTGAAGTGGACTATCCCGGGGTCGCACTCTTCAAAAATCAACAACAAGATCTCCATTTCAATGCTCTATTTTCTAGTATTTTTCAAAATTCCATAACTAATCATCTTCACATGAAACCTTTTCCATTTTAACCTCTGACATAATATCTTGCTATCCTCAAAATTTCAGCTTAAACCAATTAGTATAGCTAGTTCAAATACTCGCTCAAAGATGGTACTCAAATTTATCTCAGCGAGTCAAAGCAGAATTTTTTTATCATTGTCACAGCCACGCTCCAAAATTCACTGTAAATCGTAGGATTGTCATTTTGACATGAAACCACCTCTGGGATCTTCTATACTCAGTACACTATCATCTCTGAAAATTTCAAATCGAATTAAGGTGTTTAGCTAGGTGAAACATTGCTCCAAAGTTCAGTGTTTAGTAATTCCGTAGGTTATTGACAACCTATACTAAAACTGACATAACTCCTAGCTCGTTACTCCGATTGATGCAAAATCAGCGGCCAAATAAACTAGGAATCATAAACTACAACTTCCATTCAATGGTCGATCACCCAATCAAAATAAAACTTCTCCGAAACAGTACTCCAAAAACAGAACAGCAAACTGAATTTAAAAGTTTATACCTTCTATCGTTGATATTGCAACCTCACACGACTATCCCCCACCTTTACTACAACTACCAGACCTGTAATTTGGCTTCCCCGACCCCTTTTGTCCTTAACTCCAGCTCATATACACAAACAACACCTACACCTGAATTCAAGACTTGATCCATCTCCCTTCCCTCATAAACTTCCGACCTCAAATCATCATAACCTTCATCCATCACCCAATCTTCGCTTCAGCCCTCTCTATAACCCCACGATCAGCGCTGCAACACAACAATATAATCATCGAACACAACACCAGCCACCAGCCCTCCTTTCTCCTTTAATCACCACACAATTCCCAGCCTTTCCCTGTTCATTTAACAACTACAAACACCAGCAGATTTCAACCCAATCAGAATCATAACCCTCACCAATCTCTCACTGTCACTGACTCTCTTTTTTGGACTAACTATCCCTGTTTCACTTTCAACTCAAACACATACTATCGCCTGTAATTTCACAAACCATTACTATAATCCATCGAGCCCAGCCCACCCACCATAATCGAATTCACCCAGCTTTCAACTCCGCTCTGCAGCCTCTGTAATCTCATCTCAACTACAACCAATCCCGGGGACTAACAAACCATCCACCACCACGTCTTTCTCCCCTCGTGCACCCTCTTCAGCCATCGACTCTCACCTCCGCCCGATGACTACAATTTCTGCCAAACCCACATCTCCGAATCTGGCAGCGTCGCCGCGACCCTGAAGCCACCTATCGCCGACTATAAAAACCTCGACACCACCTCCGATTCAATACAATCCAAACACCACCAGCCCCCATCTGTGGTTCACGCAACAACACAAACACACGCACAGACGTGTGTATATACACGTATACGAACACACAGACTTAATCTTTACCACCGGGAAGCAATCGATTGAGAATAAAAGAAGAAAGTGAAGAACCCTGATTAAGCCGCCTCTGCTCTTTTTCTTTCGACCGCCCCAAAACTAATTACAGTCTCTTAGATTACTCTGTTTTCTTTTCTTTTATTCCCCACGCAACTGCAGCGTGTACTACTAGTCTACTACACATGTACACCTCACTTATTTATAAACATAACAGATATATTATTTTTAAGAAAGTTTATTTTATATGTATAAAAACTCTTAACTAGCACATCTCGAATTAATACTATTTTTAATAATATATAAGAATTCAGGGATCCAAAATCTATTCACAGATTTAAAAATAAAATTTTACAAAAATTCTAAATACCCTGAATACACAATATTTGCAAAAAGAATATTTTCAAAGTCTTTCTCTACTTTCACGAATAGTACTCAAAATAAATTGCAAATTGCAAATTATTATAATAATCATTTGCAAAAATTCAAATACTTTTGAATCCGACAAAATATAAAAATATCAAAACTAGAATATTTTGGTAGTTTTAATCCGACAAAACTTTTGGGCTCAAACCAAAATAATTATTGATTTTGAAATCAAAAGAAAATAAAATAATTCAAAACTATAAATCCACAGCTCACATCAAAAGTAAATAATTAAAATTGCACATAAACATTTAATCACATATTTAAATCTCACCAAATTTTCAAATAATACAATCATTCACATAATTGCAATAACTCATATAATTGTTTTTGAAAATCCAACAATTAGAATAAAATATAAAATTTTATTCCAGCTCTTTTCGAAAATTAATAACAATTAATAAATAATTGCAGAAAATTCTAAGTCGTCACACTTGTAGCTTCATTATTGACTAGATTGAAGTTGGAAACAACTTATAACTTCATTCCAGACTCGTTTGAATTTTAAAACAACTTATAGCTTCATTTTCGGTTGTTTGAAATTGGAATCAACTTGTAGTTTCATTCTTGACTCGTTTGAGCCCGAAAACAACTTGTAGCTTCATTATTGACTAGATTGAAGTTGTAAACAACTTGGAGCTTCATTCCAGACTCGTTTGAAGTTGAAAACAACTTGTAGCTTCATTTTCAGTTGTTTGAAATTGGAATTAATTTGTAGTTTCATTCTTGACCGTTTGAGCTCGGAAACAACTTGTAGCTTCATTATTGACTAGATTGAAGTTGTGTTTCTTGTAGCTTCATTCCAGACTCGTTTGAAGTTGAAAACAACATGTAGCTTCATTTTCGGTTGTTTGAAATTGGAATCAACTTGTAGTTTCATTCTTGACTCGTTTGAGCCCGAAAACAACTTGTAGCTTCATTATTGACTAGATTGAAGTTGTAAACAACTTGGAGCTTCATTCCAGACTCGTTTGAAGTTGAAAACAACTTGTAGCTTCATTTTCGGTTGTTTGAAATTGGAATTAATTTGTAGTTTCATTCTTGGCCGGTTGAGCTCGGAAACAACTTGTAGCTTCATTATTGACTAGATTGAAGTTGTGTTTCTTGTAACTTCATTCCAGACTCGTATGAAGTTGAAAACAACATGTAGCTTCATTTTCGGTTGTTTGAAATTGGAATCAACTTGTAGTTTCATTCTTGACTGGTTTGAGCCCGGAAACAACTTAGATTGAAGTTGTAAACAACTTGGAGCTTCATTCCAGACTCGTTTGAAGTTGAAAACAACTTGTAGCTTCATTTTCGGTTGTTTGAAATTGGAATTAATTTGTAGTTTCATTTTTGGCTCGTTTGAGCCCGGAAACAACTTGTAGCTTCATTATTGACTAGATTGAAATTGTAAACAACTTGTAGCTTCATTCCAGACACGTTTGAAGTTGAAAACAACTTGTAGCTTCATTTTCGGTTGTTTGAAATTGGAATTAATTTGTAGTTTCATTCTTGACTCGTTTGAGCCCAGAAACAACTTGTAGCTTCATTATTGACTAGATTGAAGTTGTGTTTCTTGTAGCTTCATTCCAGACTCGTTTGAAGTTGAAAACAACATGTAGCTTCATTTTGGGTTGTTTGAAATTGGAATCAACTTGTAGTTTCATTTTTCGCTCGTTTGAGCCCGGAAACAACTTAGATTGATGTTAGAAACAACTTGTAGCTTCATTCCAGACCCGTTTGAAGTTGAAAACAACTTGTAGCTTCATTCTCGGTTGTTTGAAATTGGAATCAACTTGTAGTTTCATTCTTGGCTCGTTTGAGCCCGGAAACAACTTGTAGCTTCATTATTGACTACATTGAAGTTGGAAACAACTTGTAGCTTCATTCCAGACCCGTTTTGTAACGCTTGTAATATTTGACTAATATATATATTACAGTATTTCATTTTGGTGATATATTAAATTTCGTGTTTTAATTGCCAAACTATGTGAATTTGACTCGTTTATCGTTACATGACTTTCGTATGTCGTTATAATGTACTTATATGACTTTTGACGAATAATTCTCGCTACGCGATTAAATAATATTACTAGTTGCGACGGTTTTGACTTTGTATTAATAAATGTGATCGTTGCCGTTACCGATTAAATAATAGTTGAGATATATGCGATTTAGTGATATTTGATAAATTGCGAGTAGCCGATAAACTTTAACTTGTAAAATAGCGTTTCATTGTATATATTCTTCTCGAGATTTTACGTGTATTATATTCGTGTTTTATATTTATGTGAAATGTGACTATTAGAGCTCTACTTGTAATATTTCTTTAAAATTCATTTCTGTCCAAAATTTGAGAAACTATTTATTAAACTTCTAAATCTCATATTATTTGTGATATTAATTTCATGATTTACGATTTGACTTTATTTACTAAACTCATTCTTTTAATATCTTTTTAATCACACTTTTATTAATTATCAATGTCTACATTACCCTTGCATGGCATTTTCCACCAACACTTGAAGAGAGGACAAGCTAGTCATTCTACATTCCACTACCACTAGTTGGTCAAGTCAAAACACAAGAGAACAAAATATTACATACTTCCACACTTCACTCATTCATACACACCAACTAAAATCAAACCCACTCTCTCATCTCTCTCTTCTCTCTCCCTCACCTCTCCTCTCGGCTCTCTCTCTCTAAACCCTCCTCCATTGCCGATTTCTTCATCTTCTTCAAGGATCAAGCTTGTCTTGCCAAGATCTTCATCACCCACACTTGTATCTTCTCTCTCAAGGTTAGACTTAGCTTGCATGTGTCATTTGGAACCGGAATGGGGCTTTAGTTCTTATGGACTTAGAGTCACCATTTCAGGGGTTCCTAGATGATGAGCTTGATGTGATTTTGGTGGAGGTTATACCTCCATTTAGCCGAAATACACTTGCTTCATCACCTTCGGCAATGACCCTCAAGGGAGCCGAAGGAAATGGGTTGTTTTCATGCCTTAAAATTCGAAATGGTGTGATGTTTTGATATGGTTTCAAGAAGTTTTGATCCTTTACAATGTGTTTTACAAAGTTTTAGACCTTGCATGTTATGATTTATACAAGAACCATGTGAAACTAGTGATCTTAGGCCATGATATTCGAATGGGTGTTATATGTGATGATTTGGAGCTTTTTAACTTGGTTTTTGATCAATGCATGTTTCGGTTTTTGCCATAAAATGATAATGTAGATGGTGTCTTGATGTATTATGTTTAGTTTGATGATTAATAAACTTGTATGTATGTGCATTGGCTTGGAAAGTGCTTAAAAACTGCTCCTGAAATCTGCTCTGTTTTTGCTCTACAAATGCCTCGGTTTTATGCTTAGATGAGGTTGGATTTTGTGATATCTTGCTTGGAGTAGCTAGTCAGTAGGTATATGTATATTGTAGGGTAGTATTGGTGGCTTGGTTTGTTGGTATATGGAGTTTTGGAGGGTGTTAAGGTGGAAGGAGTCACACACACACCATGGCAGATTTTTACACCTTAGAAAACTAGTGAAATGGAGGTGTCATGCTTAGGCCCTCATAGGCCCAAGTCTCCTGGAGTTAGGACTTGATGTATACAAGTCTCCAGTAGCTTTAGAAGTCATAAAAACCATCATTTACATAGATGCACACACACATTTCAGAGTACACCCCAGAACAGGGCACAATTGTGTCCTTTGCACTTTTGAGTTGTAAAAAACCTTGTCAATGATGAGGGACCTCATGGGGGCCTTGATTTAGTTGAGCTCAGGGAAGTATTAGGAAGCTATTTGA